>NC_134874.1:54375510-54403010 GCF_049852395.1 Peromyscus maniculatus bairdii
GATTGCTTTTGTCAGACCCAGATATGCCTTGAGGACCCTGGAGAAACAGCCCCCCGTGGTGCCTTCTCGTCAATCACACAGACACATGTTCCCGTTCAGGGGTCTGTGCTCTGCTGAGGCCAGTTGAGGACTGGCTGCTGGCAGCGCGGATCGCTGAGTGCCTGGCTCTAGGAACCTATAGGGACAGGAGCATCGTGCCTGGCCGCCTCCAGGGAACAGGGGCAAGAAGGTCTCCTTCCCATGCCACCTAAACACACAGCACAGTTTCTGTCTGTTCTCCAGGTCCAAGGCCCTGGGATGCCCATCTGATTTCCAGCATATCTGTTCCATGTTGAATGATCTTCTTGCTATAATCCTTTTTGTCAGTTTTGTATGTGTATGATTTAACCTCCATTGACAAAATTCCTGAAAATGGTGTTATCAGAGTTAATTCTCTACTTTACTTGAGAATTTATGATCCACAGCAACAAACAGATCCTCAAACTGTTTCCGGTGAAATCCTTGTATGTCCCTGGTTTCTTCTGCATTTTCAGCTGTTGGCGGTATCCCCAAGGCTCTCTCTGTGGCCCCAGACCCATGTCTCCTGTGGTTCTGTTGTCCTGGTCTGTTCTTTCTTTTCTAGCTCTGGTTCTTCTGATTCCCTGCCATGGGCTAGCGCCATGTTCAGCACTGAGACACAGAGCCCTGTCCCGGCTTGGGAAATCAGGCCGGTGGAGATGCCATGAGTCCCCGGAGCACAGATTCAGCAGTGGGCCGACATCCTATGTTCATCCTCAAAAGGATGCCATTCTTTTGCTCAGATGTGGGGGAGGGGTAAGGTCAGATCCCAGAGGGATCTGGTCAAATGGAGTAGGGGAGGGCATCTGAGCTGTGGTTTAGTTTGATAGGGGTCTGATAGGGAAACGGATGTCAAGTAAAGCATTTCTCTGAAGTGAATAAGGAGCCAGAGTCTGAAGCACCACCAGCGGCCCACTGTGAGTGAAGCCGAGAAGAAAGAGTCCGGTCTGGCTGCGGAGCCCACCTTTGCCTGCCTGCCTCATAGAACCTCACCCTGAGAGCCACGGTGACTTCTCCAGGTTGTTCATGGTTGTGTTAATCGTGTTAGTCAGATGGCCTATGGTGGCATAGGCCTTGCATCCAAGCCCTCGGGAGACAGAGGCAGCCTTACCTCTACTGAGTTTGAAACCATACTAATCTGCAGAGAGAGTTCTAGGCTAGCCAAGGCTATATAGTGAGACCTAGTCTTAAAAAAAAAGATAAATAATATATAAATTATAATAAAAAAGATAATATATAAATAATTATATATATATATTTACATTATTAAATAATGACTAATGTGTGTTTGTATTACACCATACAAGGTTTTCTATGTAGATTATTTTGTTTTCACAACAACCTGGCAGAAGAGGCAGGTATGTTGTGGGATAATCTTTTTGTACACTGTGAAAATGCGTCTCTGCCAAAGCACCTTCTGACTGGTTTAATAAAGAGCTGAGCAGCCAATAGCTAGGCAGGAGAGGATAGGCGGGACTTCCAGGCAGAGAGAGGAACTCTGGGAAGAATCTGAGGCACTCAAGATTCACCAGAGAGATTCAGAGCAAGTCGGATGTACAGTATGGAAGAGAAGTAATGAGCCACGGGGCAGAACCTAGATTCATATACAGAATGTAGCTTAATATAAACAAGTTGATTTAAGTCTTAAGAGCTAGTTGGGAACAAGTCTAAGCTAAGGCCATGCTTTCATAATAAGTTCCTGTGTCATTATTTGGGATCCAGTGGTCCAAAAAAAGCCCAACTGCACAGGTACTAACAACATCTAATAATTCTTTTTAACAGCTGACTCCTTTGTTATTTGTGTGTGTGTGTGTGTGTGTGTGTGTGTGTGTGTGTGTGTGTGTGTGTACTAGGTGCCTGCAGGAGCCCACAGAGGCCAGAAGAGGCTGTTGAGTCCCCTGGAACTAGGGCTGTAGGTGGTTGTGAGCCATCACATGGGTGCTGAGAACCGAACCCAGGTCCTCTGCAAGAGCAGCCAGTGCTCTCAACTGCTGAGCCGGCTCTCCAGCCCTGCATCTGACAATTCTCACCTCACTGTTTTGATGACCAAATGCACTAATAAGAACTTGTCATGTGCTGGATGAGGTCCCAAAAGGTATGCCTGTGTCTGAAATCCTGGAACTTGGAAATCGACTGTATTCAAGCAAGAATATCCTTAAGCCATGCAATCACGGATCCAGAAATGGGAAAAACATCCTCATTGTCCTCAGGGACCTGAAATGCCAAGACAAGTATCCCTGTGACAGACGGTGGGGCCTCAGAAGCAGAGACTGAATGACAGACATATCCATGGTTATGAATGCTCACAGAACCAGGGGTGGTGGTGTGTGCCAGTACTTCCAGCACTTCAGAGGCAGGAGGAGGAGGTTCATGAGTTCAAGGTCAGGTTGGACTAGTTAGACTCTTCTCAAAAATAAATAAATGAATGAATGAAGAAAGAAAGGAAGGAAGGAAGGAAGGAAGGAAGGAAGGAAGGAAGGAAGAAAAAGAAGAAAGAAAGAAAGAAAGAGAGAGAGAAGGAAGGAAGGAAGGAAGGAAGGAAGGAAGGAAGGAAGGAAAGAAAGAAAGAAAGAAAGAGAAAGAAAGAAAGAAAGAAAGAAAGAAAGAAAGAAAGAAAGAAAGAAAGAAAGAAAGAAAGAAAGAAAGAAAGAAAGAAAGAAAGAAAGAAGGAAAAACAACTACTGACTGCCAGCAGGAACTGAAGGCAGGAAGATTGGTTCTTGGCCTGGAGATTCCAGAAGCAGGGCCCTGCCTACACTTAGAATCTGTGTCCGGCCAGTGGGCTCATAAATGGATGGTTTTTTTTAAGCCACCAGTCTGTGGCTTTGCGTAGCAACCATGAAAAAAAAGAGTACAGAATCCCGGAACTGCTCACTCAGTCCCAGGAGAGACTCAACAGCAGCCATCACTGTCTCTGGTTAGGGAACCAAAGATAAATAGTGACACCTCACTCCTCCAGGAGGGTGACTTTGTTAACCACGGAAGAGGCTGTGATAGACGGAAGGGCAGAGGCACGTTGACTCAAGAAAGTGGAGGCTGAATGGAAGAGCTCCAGTCAAATGAAGGTATCAAAGGAAGCTGCCTTCCCCCAACAGCCTGGACCCCTGTCCTTACACTCTCAGGGTCTGGAAGGTTCCAAGGAGAACAGGAACGTGATTTTGCACATGCTGAGGTAGAGGCCCGTCTGGGGCACCCGTGGAACCGCCTAGCCAACGGCTGGAGTTGCGTACAGAGAGTAGAGTTCCTGCCAGTTCGTGCAACACCGGAAGTCCGGTGGAGTACGATCACTCAGGTAACCTCACCTGTTCCGGACAGGGAGGACCACTACTGGGGAACCCTGACAGAGTGCTTAGAGGGGGAAATGGGAAGTTTTTTAACTGATTTTTTTTTCACTTTCCCTTCTTAGTTTACAGAGAACCCGACTGGAATGTGAACACACGCTTCATTGTTCCCTTAGAAGCTTAATTCTGAAGACCCCGAACAGCCCTGTAAGCAGCTACTAGACGGCTGCAGCCGGCCGGCCGTTAGTGCTCCGAAGGGATGCATGAGCTGACGGTGCAGTCAGAAATCACGCTACCAGTGTCGCCGCTGACAACCAGGGAGGGTGTCTTTCCAAGAATGCAAAACGCTGAGCTGGTCAAGCCCGCTGCCTCTGCAAGCAAACACCACCCAGCAAAGCTCTCCATCTGTCACCTGGCAGAGCGCCTTTGAATCAGGCCCAGCTAGCTCGCCGCAGCCCGGTCTGCAGCCGGAGCACCCCGGGCCGCTGGCCCTGCCCCTCCCTCCCTCCCTCCTTCCCTCCCTCCCTCCCTCCCTCCCTCCCTCCCTCCCTCCCTCCCTCCCTCCCTCCCTCCCTCCACCCACCTCCTACCCGGCCCGGCCGACTGTATCTGCTGTCTGCCCGCTCCGCTCCTTCTCTCCCTCCCAAGCTTCCCCAGATCTGTTCACTTGTCTTTGACCCTGTTATCCTTGGAAAGACACTAGCGGTGGCTTTATCGTGTCCCCTCAGGGTTATTCCTGAAGTGTTTAAAGGGAGCACCCAGAGTTTTAGAGAGGGAGCACGGCCGGGGGACGGGATATGAAGGGCGAGGTCATGGGCTCCTGGTCATTCTGACTCACTTGTGCCTCCCTGGGTTAGACCCTCCTCTAAGAGCGAGGCAACACCCCTAAATTTAGATGGACGCCCTTGGGCAGAAAGTACCTACGTTAGACACCCCCACCGCACACACAGCACGCCCCGCAGCCCCGCAGCCCCGCAGCCCCGCAGCCTGGGCGGTCTTACTTGACTGGAGCGTGGGGTCACACTGAGTGGGGCACGGAGCCTTGTCCCTACACTGGGCCATCTTGTCCCCAGAGGCCGTCTCCCGCCTTGATAATAAGGCAGAAATACTCCTCCGCTCCGCGCCCCGCCCTCTGAGCTGTGCCTTTGTGATGCGTCGCCATGGAGACAGCTGCAAGCCTTCTCTTCCACCGAGTCTCTGCCCCAAGGGCCCAGAGGGTGCTTCTCTCAGGTTTCTCTAGTCCTAGCAATACTTTTCCCCGCCATTGTTTCGTGTATTGGCAAACCAGGAGCAAACTGAAGGAGGATTGTATCAACCCTGGTGTACTGGTGCACGCGTGTGATCCCAAAACTCAGGAGGCTAAGGCAACAAGGAGGCCAGACCTGGAAAGAGACGCCTTGTCTCAAAATATTAAATACTCCAAGTATTACAAACCCCAAAGCAGGCTGCCAGACTTCCAACCACACATTTGTGTCCATTCATAATTTCCAGTTTAAGCAAAGTGAGCATGTATATTTGCGGGACACAGGATCTGGTGTAAGACACTCAGAGGTTCCCCAACAGGTTGGTGTTAGGTCAGCCTAGATTGGCCTGGGCACGGGCTAATTATAAAGACACACTTATTTCACCTGGAGTTTTTTTTTTTTTGGGGGGGGTAGACCCAAGTCCAAAGGTGTGTCCAGGCATGGTGGCACAGGCCTGTAACCCCATCATTTGGGAGGTAGAGGCAGCAGGACCCAAATCATCCTGTAACACAAAGTGTGTCCAAGGGCAGCCAGGCTTACAGAAAACTCTTGTTTTTAAAAAATATGAAAACGTCCCAACTGCATTCCTGGTACCAACCACAGGGCGTAGGCAGGGCCAGTTTGTTAACATATGCTGGCCCACCCACCTTACCCATGCATGTATGGATGCTAGAGCCTGGCTTTTTAATATTCTCCCATTTGTGACCACTTCGTGCCTGAGAAATTTATGCAAGCCAGGTATATAAGGCATATAAAACAGATGACAGGTCAGACGTCTATTGATAACCACGAGGGAGTTTATTTTAAAATAATTCATTGCTGTGCATGCAACTTTACCATCTGGGAAAGAAGAAAGCAAACTTTCATATTAATGCGATGGGCATGCTTGTTTATTTTACACAAAGATTTAAATCTTGGGTGAGTGTTAGTTGCTGCAGGACACAGATCATCTTTAGTGCTTTTTAGAGTCGAACAGTGCTTTGGTTTTTCTAAATCACCAATACTGGAAGATCATTTTGCATAAATACCTAGTACAAAGTGCAGAAGTGTGCTTAGAACCATTTCAAAGACAGAAGTTCTGCCCCAACCCCAAGCCAAGACTCATTTACCAAATTTTCATGAAACTCAAGTCAACAAATCAAATGGCACTGTTTTTAAAATGGAGCATTCCTGATTGAGGCTCGGAGGAAAAGAGCAAAACCTTCCTCAGTGTGGGTGTGTCGATGTGGACAGTGTGTGCAGAAAATGTCCATCATAGCTTTCTCCCCAGATAGTATGAGCTATACCTGTCTCCATCATGATCTAGTTGGATACCATAACCCCTGACTCTCTGTTTATCTCCATGTACCAACCTGGTCTCCTTGCTCAGCTGTACGCAATGGGCTACCTCTCTGCTCAGCTCTATATAATAAACACACTGAGCATCCAGGGTGCTGAGGTGACGTGTTTGATTTTGAATTAACATTTAGTGTTGCACATGCAGGGAACTTCCCATGTTGTTTGCAGCTCCCTCTGTCCCTCACGGGACCCCTCACAACACAAGAAGCTGTGTGTTAGTCCCTGGGTGCAGAAGGTATTTTGTGCTCATATTCTTGGTGACTGCCTGGGTTTTGGCAACATAGTAGGTACTTAGTAACTACTGAATGGCTCCAGAAAAGAAGACAGCTACCGCCCGCTCTTGGGAAGAGGGGACAGAAAACACACAATGGAGATTTCTGGAAGATGATTGACAGTCTGGTCTTTCATCCCAGCACTCAGGAGGCACAGGCAGGTGGAGCTCTGAGAATTTGAGATGAACCTGGTCTACATAATGAGTTCTAGCTCAGTCAGGGCTGGATAATGAGATCCTGTTTTTTTAAAACGGAAATAAAAACAATAATTTAAAACTCTTATTTACCCTAAAAGGCGTTATTCTAACATAAGACATTAGAGGAAAATAAGGCCTCACAAAGAGAAGTTTATCAAGGGACATTAATTAGGTATCAGAGATCACAAACGTATCTGCAAGCAACATTTCTATGATTTATTTTTATCATTTTTAAATGCATGTGTGTGCATGCACGCGCTCCTCACATGTGGGCAGGTACCCAAGGAGGCCAAAAGGGGTATTAGATCCCTTGGAGCTGGAATTACAGGTACCTATGACCGACCAGATGTAGGTTTGGGGGTGGGGGGGTCCGGATGTGGGTGCTGGGAAATGGGCTCTGGGTCCTCTGCAAGAGCCACAAAGCATCCTCTTTAAAAGAAAGAGCTAATCCAGAATTTTCTGGTGGTGAAGCCTCATGCACACAACACATTTGCATGCAATGAAGAGCAGAAGACGTTAGGAGGCACAGACTTCTGTCAATGTTATTTAAAAAGGAATGAGTCTAAATTAGGGTTTAGTAGTGGCGTCTAAATCAAGAAAGTGACACCCAATAACAGATTAGCTGTCTGGAAATGGTAGGGCTAATTAGCATAGCATAATTTAAGATAAATATATTTTTAAAGCAGAGCAGTGAGCATATAGAATTTTTAAAGCGAGTTCTTATTAATATCTTAGATTTGTCTCATCTCAGGCAAGCTAAAATGTGGGGTGTGCACTGAATGCAGATCCAGAAGCTCTCTTGTCGCTTTCCCTCTGGGGGCCCTGGAGGTAAACAGATCCTTCTGTAAGCTCCAGTTCCCTTTCTGTAAACTTGGGGCTTACAGAGACGATAACCCTGACAACAGTTTATCAGTGGTGGCCAGCACAGGCCAGGGTATTTCTCTTCTTCCTCATTTCTACTCTTTGTCTCCACTCTTAGTATAGTTTCTTTT
Source organism: Peromyscus maniculatus bairdii (assembly GCF_049852395.1). NCBI lineage: Eukaryota > Metazoa > Chordata > Mammalia > Rodentia > Cricetidae > Peromyscus > Peromyscus maniculatus. Next base: position 54,382,892 of record NC_134874.1, read on the forward strand.
CAACACATATATTTTGGTCTGGGTGTACTTTATTGTGAGTGGCATGGCCCTGTTCCCGACTTTGAACTTCGTCTGCCTGAGGCCAGCCTATAAATGATTAAGCCGATGTCTATTTGGTTTCTTTTATTGTGTGTTTTCCTTTCTTGTTTCTCCTCTCCACAAACATTGCTTGTGTATTGAATATAAGCTGTGTAATGACATTGAAAGCAGCATTAGATATGACAGGGGCTTAGGGACAGCATTCTCAAAGGAAAGATGCCCACACCCCAAGGATGCGTGAAGCCATCCAGGTAAGTGGGGGGTGGGGGCAACACCTGGAAGAAAAACAGAGTCCGCAGATGCTGAAGGATTTCTTGGTGCTCTGCTGTGAAGAGCAGTGGGGGGGGGTAGAGGCACAAAGGTGCAGAAACAGGGCTGAGGGGGGGCCTGGCAGCCCAGCAGAGCAGCCACAGGTCACCAGAGTGTGGCAGGGGCTTGCACAGTGGAGTGACGTCACCAAGTCAAACTTTAAACCCTGACCTTTTTTTCCGAGAAGGACTCAGAACTGTCCCTCAGAAAGCAAAACATCTGGGTCACTAACATGCCTGGGTAGTTTTGCATAGATCCTAAACAACTGAGACTTGGATTCAGTGGGTTAAAAGTTAATCGGGTATCAAAAACTGTGTGGTTGCTTGGGGTCTGATCAGCCACCTTGGACCATGTAGGTTCCCAAGGGCCATACTGCAGCCGGAGCTATACAGATCTGAGCGGCACACACTACTACCCAGTGCCATGGTGATGCCTGGGCCAGGGCTGGGGGCCAGGGCTGGGTCCGTGGTCCAGCTGCGGCTGGGGTCTGTGTTGATGTCTGTGGCCCATGTCACCTCAGGGGCGTATAGGAACCATGAGAGATGAAATCAGATGACCATGTTGACCCGGCCCCATCCTTTCTCTGGCCCAGGGAAAGCAGGGCTTGCCTCTCACTGGACACTACTGTGCTGCCCCCAACCCTCCAGGGAGAGTTGGCACTTGGGAGAGATGGCCCCGCCCTTCACCACAGGTAACAGTCAACTGCCCCTGAGGGCAGAGGCAGAGGGAAGCTGATTCCATCCCCTCACCTGAGGGGGGTGGCTCCAGTGGCCAGGACTGACCAGCTCAGCTACCACCCCGGCCCACAGCCAAGCCTTGGGTTGACCCACCCTAACATCTACCCCATCTAGGACCTGCTGGAGCTCGTGAAGGGCCTGGTCCTGTGGAACAATACCCACAGGACCTCCATGACTCTGGGCGGCCACAGGGTATCCCAGAGGAGTTTCAGGGATGATGGTGTCCCAGAGACCAGAGGCCTTGAACCAGACCAGTGGCTCATTGCAATGAGTGAATCAGCTGACAGCTGACGGGACAAAAGAGTACACTATATGATGCACCAAGGATTCTAATGGCACCAGGACCAAGGAAGCGGTGTTGGAGAGGCAAGAAAGAAGAGAAACAAAGAGGTTTTTGTTTTTTTTTTTTTTACTCTTTTTTCTTTTCTTCTTTTTTTTGTTTTGTTTTGTTTGTTTATTTGCTTGCTTTGTTTTGTTATGTTTAAATTTTCTTTTGTGGGGGGGCACGCTGCAAGGGTGAAGGGAGGGGATGGGGGTACCAGGAGGTGAGCAGAATTGGGGTGCATGGTGTGACGCTCTCAAAGAATCAATAAAGGAGGTGAATTTTTTAAAAAAACGTCCATCGGTTGTTTCCAGTGAACACCGTTGTCATAAGTCTCTCCCGGCACACACACACACACACACACACACACACACACACACACACACACACACGTGGAGTGGTAAACACAATAGCGATAGAGCGGACAGCAATCACAGCTGTCGGTTTGGGAATCTCCAACGGGGAGGAGGGGCGTCAGGCTGCTCCCGGCTCCAGATTACTTCGCACTGTATGAAGCATTCGGGCTGGGCTTTGCCCATTTTATAAGCAGCATTTAGCATCACCGAAGGGACAAATCCTGCAGCAGAATGAGTGTGCCCCTCACTCTGGCTGTGAACCCCAGGACCTTGGCAGCATCCCCTTGGAGGCACTGATTTACACCTAAATGTGCAGCTTACCAAGTAGAGCAGGGACATGGACCTATTAAAGCCATATCGGAAAAACCAGGCCGCAGAGCTCATCATGCAGACCAGGCCAACAAAGGATAAAATGCTCTCACCTGAGCCACATATAAAGGAGGAAGCCTACTGTTGGATGACAAGGACAATAACCTGTCACCTCACCACCCAGTGCATATATCAAGGGCATCATGAGCAGCAAACTCCTGTCCTCACCGGGCCACTGAAATCATGGTCATCAGTCCATCTCTCTGTCCATCCAGTGACCTTGAGGTTCAGCTGGACTCCATAACCTTGTGGCTCTACTCTGCTCACCTCTACACACCTCTAGCTGGGTTCACTAGTCTCTAATCATCTGCAGTGGCTTACTCTACATTTGTATTGGCTCTGCCTCTACTTCCAGCAAGGTATTCTTGAAGTCTGTGGCCTCATTTGTACCATTCTGTATCCCCACATATATGTACACACACACACACACACACACACACACACACACACACACACACACATATTCTATAACCTACATATATTGTGTGAAGTGTTATGTATAATCTGAGTTAACGTCAGAAATTAAGATCAGAATAAAAGGACCTGGGATTGCCATGAGCTGGCTATCAAAAGAAATCAGAACTTCTTTCTCAAATATTATTATAGGACCAGCCTTAGTGACATTCTTCCCAGGGGCCCAGAAGAGAAACCACGAATGACAAGAATTACTTTTGGGAAATGAATCTAAGTACACCAAGCTCTTTATCCATTTACTTTATTCCTCTAGGACAAAACTCTGTCTACACAGCTTCAGCCCGGTCCTCACATTCAGCTCCTCTCTGTGCGCATTTTCCCTGTCCTCATGGTTTTAGGAAGCGCCTGTGCTTTTGACCACATCTTCGTCCTCGGTTCCTTCGTCCTCCATCTTTCTTTCCTTGCTCCTTACTCCTGGCTCTGAGAAAACTCTACAAGAGATCTGCCTCACCACCTACTGAATCTCTCTTCTCTCTGGTATGCAGCTCTGTCCACCATCTACAGAAAAACTGCCTTGTTCTTCCTCTCCTCACCCTGTGACTCTCTGCCACCAGGAATTCCGCCTCACTCTTCACTCCACCTGGATATGCAAAAACCTCCTTTGTTCTCAGTCAATAGCTCTGGAAAACCACTAGGGCTGAAGGCAAGGGATGGTCTGAGCTTCATTTGTACAAGCAGCAAAGCTATGCATCTGCAGCCTGCTTGTCTCCTAGGCTCTTCAGGGGAGTTAGTCACCTAGAGAGAGGATCAGCATCTGAGAAGCTGAACTGTTTGCCAGTATGGTCTAGTAGTATGTGGGCCCACAGAATTTCATAGCAGAAGAAATATTAAAAACTGAATAACCCCAAATATTCCATGATAAATGGCTTCCTCTAGAAAAATACCTTGGAATTTCTAGGTATAGCTTTAATATATAGCTGAATCTCTATAATATATTCTTGTGGCCCATAAGACATCTTGATACATAACAGAAAAAAATAAAACCTTACATAGTGTGCATATGTATTGTTAACCAATAGCATGATTGAAAGATTTGAAAGTGTTCTGCATTTTAGCATAGGAGGCCAGTGGTAACGCTATTACTAAAAAGAAGAGAGAAGCGGTCAAGTTTATAGGTCAAAGGTAAGGAGCAAGGCATGAGCTGAGAGCTTCAGGAGAGCAGAGGGGCCCGGGAAGAGGAGGGGGTATGCTGTTGCTGTGACAAATACCACGATCAAAAGCGACTTGGAGAGGACAGGGTTTAGTTTACCATACCCTTCCACATCAGTCATTAATAAGTGAAATGCCCCACAGGCCAGTCTGGTGGAGAAACTTCCTCAGATGAGGATCCCTCCTCTGGAATGGCCATAGCTTGTGTCAAGTTCACACACACACACACACACACACACACACACACACACACACACACGTACACTGACCCACACTGGAAGTTTGAGGATCAATGCTCTAGCCATACAGAACAGATTATGAGTTCACCTCCTGAAAGGAAGAAGAGAAGGGAAGAGTTGATGGGATAATTTAAGGAGGAAAGTGGTGGAGGGTGAAGAAGGGCCCTCTGGTGGCCACTCCATCAGCCCAGAACAGGCCAGAGCCGGTCAAAACCAGTCCACAGTCTTTTCCCACCACTCTAAGTACAAAGATATTGTCTCAGCTACTCTTCCTGCTGCTGTGACGGAACCCCTGACAAATGCAATTGAAGGAAGTAAGGATTTATTTCGGCTCTCTGTTCATCACGGCAGGAAAGTCATGAGATTGCTAGGTATGTTTGGTGCTGGGTATGTTTGCATTTGAAGTCGGAAGCTGAGAGCGATGAATGTCTGTGCTCAGCTAACTTTCTCCTTCTGTGCAGTCCAGGGTCCCAAACCATGGGGTGGGGGGTGGGGGGCTCCTATCCTAAATGATAAACTAGATAAATCTAGATAAACTTTCCCAAGCAAACTGAGAAGTGTCTCCTAGGTGATTCTAGACCCTATGAGGCTGACAATTGAAAGTAACCATCACAGAGACCGAGTGAGCTTCTCGGCCTTGCTTCTTTGACACTATTACTAGGTAGTGTGTGTTGTTTGTATCAAGGAATGTGTAAAAAATACATTGTGTTCTTTCTAGCTAGTGGGTGAACTCCTAAGACATTATCTCAGTTTGTGGGTGCATTCTGTGTTAAGATTCTAGAAACTGATGAGCAAGAAACTCTCTCTCTCTCTCTCTCTCTCTCTCTCTCTCTCTCTCTCTCTCTCTCTCTCTCTCTCTCTCTCTCTCTCCCCTACCCCCCTTGGTTATTTTCTTGTTTTGAGATAAGACCTCACACATCCCAGGCTAGCCTTGAGCTTGCTATGAAGCTATGAGCTCTTGATCCACCTCCTGAGCACTAGGATTACCCCACACCCAGCTCTGCAGGTTTGTTTTAAGGAATTGCACAGGGTTTTGGATGCACCACCTAGGGTGAACCAGTAGGTGGAGACTCAGCAAAGAGCCTGCACTGTGGTCCACAGGCCCTCGTCATCACTTGGGGAGTCCCTCCTGCTGGGGAGGAGTCTTTTGTATTTAAACCCCAAGTGACTAAGTGAGATCCACCCACATTAGAGAGCACTTTCTGCCTTACTCGGTCATCAATTTAATGTTAGCTTCATCTTTCACAGAGACATCCAGAATGATGCTTGACCAAATCTAGGCTCCTTGGTTCAGCCAAGCTGACATGTGGAATTGACTGGCGGGTCCCCACCGTGCTTCCGGACCGGGGTCCGGTGCGGAGAGCCATTCGCCCCGGGAAACGGGGTGCGGCCGGAAAGGGGGCCGCCCTCTCGCCCGTGTGGAACCTGGCGCTAAACCGTTCGTAGACGACCTGCTTCTGGGTAGCAGAGCAGCTCCCTCCGTGGGATCTGTTGAAAGTCAGCCCTACCTTTGGCCTGGCCGGTGCCGGAAGGACCAACACGGTGATGTGGAATTGAGGGACCGTCAAAGGCCTTGGACCTTCCTGAGGCTGTAACAGCTAAGGAGCCCTAGAATAATCACTGTCCTCGGGTAGAAATTTCCAGAAAATAGCCACGAAAGTAGAAGGAGCGGGAGCAGGGTAGAGGTGTGTGAGTGTGATCAAAACGTGTTACGGACATGTATGAAATTATGATTAAAATGCATTGTTATGTGTAATCAACATATGCTGATAAAAATTCAAGAAGAGATGACCCTGAGGATCAAGTTTCAACATGGGCCTTGGTGGGAACAGGTTGCCCACATCAGGCCACATGTGTGCCCAGTTTGCAGCCTCCTTCAGCCAGGAGGAGCCATCACCAAGTTATAGATTTGCCAATCTTAGTTCTTTGAAGTATTTGCCAATAAATTACACTATCATTGTCTGCTTTTGGACAGGCAGAGTAAAACTCTGGGGGGTGGTAACTGATTGAGTGACTTCGGCATCAACTAAGAAATCTTAATGATGAAATTATCACCCCAGATCTCCAGTCCATTCCTGGGGGTGCCACTGGCTATTTTCTCAATTCAGTTTCAAAAGAAAATTGTCAGTCTTATGAATGGAGATTTTATTTCCTTGGGGAAGAGTTTAACTCTTGCTATGCACTACTGGTTTATTTCCACTGGTGGAGAGCTGGTTTGAATTCCTTACTATTTTTCTTTTTACCGAATTTAACAACGGGTTTATCCTCCTGTGGTGAAGGAGCACTTAGCTCCTCTTTTCTCCACACAAACTTAATTTTCTTTCTCCAAATACTCCTTGCTCTTAAGTGTCTTCTTGAGGAAGTGGTTCTGAAAACCACACTTGTGCGGTCATTTAGCGCACTACAAAGAAAACCCACCGGGTTCCACAGCCCTCCAGGGGCCGTGCCATACCTTTTTGGCCACAGATTTAATCAATTACAGGTTGAATGCTAAGAAAAGTTTTAATCGTGCACATGCACTAGATAACATTTCAGAGACAAATGTCAGTCCATCAGTAGTATTATCAAAATATGTAGCAGGGGAATATGTTATTAAAGGATAGAAAAAAATGATACACAATGCCCATGAATCTGCCTTCTTATGACTATTTGCAGGGATCCACAAATGTGAAACTTGTTTGTTTTTATGAGACAGAATCATCTTCATTAATAGCCCAGGTTGGCCTGGAACTCACTATGTAGCCGGGATGAGCTCGAAGCCCTAATCCACTGCCTGCAGCTTCCAAGTGCTGGGATACAGGTGTGCACCATGCCTGGCCACTCGCATAAGCATTTACGGGTAGACTGGATACTTTTTTCCTTTCAATGAATCCCTTTGGAGCCGTGAGGTGAAACATATGCTGATGTCTGAAGTACTTGGGCAGTGGCCTGCTTTCCTCGGGCTTTTCTTCTCGTGTTCAAGACGGCTAAAAGCGCATTTCCAGTGCCCGCTTGTATGGTATGCCTGCAGGGCGGAGGACAGGTCCTGTCGCTGGTTGATTGTTGCACCACACGGCGGCTTCGCATCCCAGGCCGGGTTCATCCTGGCATCCTGCAGACCCTTCAGCAGCCTGTAGTAGCTTGAATGTCCTCAAGGTTTCCCATGGGTGGGATGAAAACCGTACTTGTCTCCCAGTGAAATACAGTACAGGCTTTGCCTAACACATTTGCAGGAGAAGCGCTAAACCCCAGGCTTGCTGGGTCAGTGCGCCTCAAGCTGTGTCCCAAGCAGAGGACCATTCCGTAACCCATGAAGCACCAGGGTTAACATCCCAGTCAGGTGCCTGCTTCCCACAGAAGTTGCCAGAAAAGTCCCCAGAGTGCCAGGGTGTTAAGCAAAGTTCAAGGTGGCAGGCCCCTGAGAATTTCTCAGGTTCTTCAGAGAAGTGTTCAATGTCAATGTCACCCTGTGCCATAGGGACAAAGCCCTTCCATCCCATAATCAAAACCCCGACAGAAGGCAGCTGCACTGGACCAGCCAGGGCACCATGCCCAGGGACATGGAAAAAAAAGAGCCCCCTAGAGAACCTTGGAGGACCAGGGCTTGGCAAAGGGATGGGAGTGCCCGCCTCCTCCCTGCTCTCACCCTTCAACCTGCCGCCTGCCACAGGCTCCAGTCAGAGGACGACAGCCAGAGCGTTCAGACCCATCAGATAAAGTGGCTGGACGTCTCTTCAGATTCCAGAACACTCGGGAATGATAACTGTGCCAACAGCGGCTCCGTGACCGATGATCTGGGTGACAGGTTGCAGTTAAAAACGTCGTCTATTGAACCTAGAAACACAGTAAATACGGCGTTCATTATCACATCACTACAGAAAGAGAGTGCCTTTAAAGCTCATCCAAAACAGCCATTTCAGCAATTAATAGAGAATCCTGGCTTCCACAGGGACACTCAAAAAGCTAAATAGAAATGTGCTGATTTTTGCTTATCAGTGCTATTTCTGTTGGCTGGGTGTGATGGCATGTGCCTTCAATCCCGGCACTCAGGAGGCAGAGGCTGGTGGATCTCTGTGAGTTCATGGCCAGCCTGGTCTACAGAGTGAGTTTCAGGCTAGCCAGGGCTACATAGTGAGACTCCATCACAAAGGGAAAAAAAATGTTAATTTGACACCATTGCTATGACTGCTACTTGCTTTCCTGTGGGCTGGAGATCCGAGGTGAACAGCAGGCATGGGGGGAACAGATGCTTAGACAGAGGTCAGGGGTCAGGTTCCGGCTGTTGGTTGGTTTATTCATCTAGCAGGGATTCCCTCATGCCGGGCAAGTGCTCTATTACTGTGTTACATTCCCAGCTAGAGGGCAGCCTCTGGTGTGGGCAGAACAGATTGGCGGCCTTGCTGGGCCGCCAGTCAGTCCGAGAGCCCGGTGCCAGGCTCGGCAACGTGCCGGCACAGCAGGTGTGCCATAGCTGTGCCAACTCCCAGGGACCATCCTCTCCAGGGCTCAGGAGCTGAGGAGGCCCTAGACCTGGCTCAGGGGAAACTTTCTGGGAAGGGTGACACTCTCATACCACACGGGCCCTAGTGGAAACCCTAAGCAGGAAACAGGACAGGGGGAGAGTCAGGAATGCTGTCCAGGATGCTGGGGATGGTGGTGAGACGTCGGACCAGGCCAATGCGGCACAGCCAGAGCCAGGGGAAGACCACCCCCAAAGCTTTGGGTTGTGATGTAAGGCAGAGAGATAAAGCTAAGACAGCGCAAGGTGGGGTGAGGGCAGGGTGGGGAGTGAAACAGAAACGGAGGGGAGAAACAGAGATCGAGAGAAAGAAAAACAAGAGAAAGAGGAGGGGGGTGGCAATGAGGGAGGCCGAGCGCAGGAGGGAGGGGGAGAGAGAAGAGAGAGAGAGAGAGAGAGAATTTCCAGGATAAAAGCCCCTGAGTAAGGACTCTCGCTGCACACAAAGGAAGAAAGAACTGCCATTAAATACTATTAATCTAGCCCGCTGACATCTGCGCTGCGGAGCGCTGGGGGCCCTGGGCCGGAGGTTGCTGCGCCCGGCCACCAGAGCCCTGATTCTGGAAGTGCTCTGGGGCCCAGACTCACCATCCCTCAGAGAGCAGCTCACAGAGGAAGAAGCCATCTGCCTGAGCCACGTGCCTTTCTAAACCAAAGCCCACCATATGTCTTGTTAGGGTGTTACACGAAACCTTCCCAGGAGTTATTCTTGTCGTGTCTGAGAACCGCTCCGAACACACACACCGTGAAGACAGAGACCACAGCCACGGAGACATGCAAGCTGGCTGACGGCTCTCTTATCCGGAGCACACACAGATGAAATGGGGGAGGAGGCACTCTCCGGAGACAGTCTAACCCTGCGTGCCGAAGGGAGCCTACATATTTAAATTAATATTTGTTTATTTAAATTAGCATTCTGCCTTTGCTGTATCATATAACTGGTATATCAGAAAACGCACAGTATCTCTCTTCCTTTTTCTTTTCTCCTCTTTTCTTTTTGTCTGAAACAGGATTCCCCCGCCCCTCCCCCCATGTTGCCTAGGCTAGCCCCAAACTCCTGGACTCAAGTCCTCCCCCTGCCTCCTCCTCACAATCAGCTGGAATACAGGTGCACACCACTGTGCCCCCTTTGCTCTTTTAGGCTAACAAACACCTCATTCCTCCCTCCCCAAGTTGCAGGTATCCGTTGTTTTTGTTTTTGGACTCACTATGTAGCCTCTGCTGATCTGGAACTTGCTGTATAGACCCGCTGGCATTGAACTCAGAGACCCACCTGCCTCTACCTCCCGAGTGCTGGGACTAGAGGCGTGTGCCAGGGTGTCGTTGTTCTCTTCGGTCTAGAGACATTTCAGTGAGTGGCCACTTGGCTCACACTTCTACTCTCCACCTTTTGAGCCAGCCACCCTTCCCACACCCTGAAAGTGCGCCACGTACCTCTAGATGTGACACTAAACTTCCGGTCAGAGAAACTACTCCTTCGGATGAGAGGTTCGCTCATTTTTTCCAGAAATAACTTGATTGTTTCTTTCTTTTCTGGGTTCATGCTTGTCAAGTTCAGAACCTTCCCGTGCACTTTTACGGTGGAATTGCTGAGCCCAAACCAGTAAAGGAAATCAAAGAGGGCGTCTGCCTTGAACTCATAGGCGAAGCTCAAATTCTCTCCATTTAGCACTGTAGTTCCTGGAGGGAAAAAATTCTTCACCACTTCCTGGAAATCAAACTGAAAGAGAGAAAAAAAATTCAATGACACGGAGCATGAAACCATCGTGGACATTATAGAATCAACCGCAACCCGAATGGCCGCAGCCTTGCCCACCGAGAGGGCGGTCCATCAGGAGGGAAACCGTCCCTTTGTGAGGAGGTAGCCCTCCTGCTGAAAGCCCAGCTCACCTGAAGTCTGTAGCTTTCTCCAATCACCGAGGAAATGGCCATGTCCATCCCCTGCTCTATCTGTCTTCTTATCTTGGGGTGCCTTGTGTTCACAAGAAACGCATAGGTCCTTTCTAGAAGTCAAGCAAGCAGCAGTCAAAGTGTCTGTGCGACAAGAACGTGCTTCTTCTGATCCGCAAAGGCATGCCCGGAGCCGCTTTGGAAGATTTCATACAGCTACTTTCTTTCCCGCCTGCTTCCCCAGATGTCCTGCGAGATTTCTAACCATGTTCCCCAAAACCTTGTTTGAAAGGTGCTCTGGGCTACTGTGAAAGCAGGTCTGGGAATCACCTTGGAAGTCAAAAGCTCCTTGCATAAGAACTTCCCCCTCCACAGCATGTCTCCAGTGTGGAAAAGGTTCTTATTGCAATTTTTTTTTACATTCGTTTATTGATTGTGTTTGTGTGTGCACTCAAAGGTATGCACACAGAAGTCAGAGCAGAGCATGCTCCAGCAGGTTCTACATCGTGGTTTCCAGGATGGTTTTTAGGCTCTGTAAGCCTGTAAACCAGTAGTTCTCAACCTGTGGGTCAAAACCCCCTCAGGGGTCATGTATCAGATATTCTGCATATCGAATAGTTACATCATGATTCATAACAGTAGCAAAATTATAGTTATGAAGTAGCAACCGTAGGTCCATGGTTGGGGGTCACCACAACATACGGAATTGTATTAAAGGGTTGCAGCGTGCTGAAGGTTGAGATCCTCTGCTTATACTCTCTCTATGGCTCCAGGCTGCAGTTCCAATCACCAAGGCACTGGAGGTGGCGTCTGCCCCGAGTCTTCCCCAACACACACAATAGAGACAAAGAGAAGACTGTTTCCTCATTTTTTAAAAATTGGAATCTTATTAACTGCTAATCTCTTTTCCAGTCCCAGGAACCAAGCCCAAATTACTTTATCAAGCGAGGCAAGACAGGCGTGCCAGTCCCTGTTTAAATGAGCGGACCAGCTATTATGTGATTTTGAGAATATTCTACTGCCTTTGAGATATCTCAGTGGCAAACCCTGTGGGCCAAAGGCATGGGTTTACATTTTTTTTTTTTTTTTGGTTTTTCGAGACAGGGTTTCTCTGTGCAGCTTTGCGCCTTTCCTGGAACTCGCTTTGGAGACCAGGCTGGTTTTGAACTCACAGAGATCTGCCTGCCTCTGCCTCCTGAGTGCTGGGATTAAAGGCGTGCGCCACCACTGCCCGGCTGGGTTTACGTTTTTAAGGAATGCATTTGTTGAAGATGTATTTATTCTACTTTTGTGTGTGATGTTTGGCCTGCGTGTCTATGTGTGTACCACTTGCATGCCTGGTGTCCTCAGAGGCCAATCGAGGCTGTCATGTGCCTATAACTGGAGTTATAGCTGGCTGGAACTCCACCTGGGTGTTCGGGATTGAACCCAGGGCCTCTGGAAGAGCAGCCAGTGCTCCTAACTGCTGAGCCATCTCTCCAGCCCTGAATGCATTTTATACCACGTTTACTCATTTTTAGTTTTCCTACCCATGTTTTCCCTTCTTCTGAATTTTTAAAAGGAATTTTAGATAGAAACCACCTTATAGGCTACTTAAGATGAGCAAGAGATAAAATAAGGTGAGCAGGTTAGTTGCAACCTGGAATTGAATTTCATGCAAATCAACCAAGACCTTTGAAAGGCTCATTAAACACCCAGGTCGAGCCTATTCCACAGCGGGGCAGGTTGCACACTACACATTTACAGATCTGTCAATCTGCATGTTTACTATGACAGGCTTCTAGAAGACAGCAGTGCTTGTCTCGAGGACATGGTAACTCCCAATTTGCATAAAATGTAATCTAGAATAGCAGTAGGGCTGACATGTTCCCTTAGTTACAGTCATCATGGTGTAAAATAAGCCATCTTTTCTTTTTTATATTATATAACTGTTTTTGCATGCTAGCTTTTCTCACAGTCGGCTAGCTGTTGGGGTCCCGTACCTCCTCCTGTAGATGTTATCATGCAGTTATGCCCTATCTATGAATCTCTTATAGATTCCTTCTTGTGCCACTCTTGGAACTTTGATTAAAATGCTAAACTAAGAGTTCTAATTCTTTCTATAGATCCCCCTGGGGGAACAAGTCGGGGGGTTCACTTGTATATCTGTCAGTTACAAGCCTGGAGACTTGGCCATCTTGCTGCACATCGCCAAGCCAGAGCACACGTGGTACTAGGATGTGGCCGGTCGCTGCTGGCTGTGCTCTGGCCTCTCCTGCAAACAGAACATTCTGACTTTGAGTTGAGAATGAAGAACGGAGAGTGCTCCGATAACTAACTGAGAGAGGAGGCTGGAGGGGTCTGTCTGAAACGAGCCCATCACCAGTTATTACCCTGAGCCCACTCTAGGAATGCTATATAGGCCAGGTGGTGCACGCCTTTCATCTCAGCACTTGGGAAGTGGAGGTAGGTGGATCTCTGAGTTCAAGGTCAGCCTGGTCTACAGAGTGAGTTCCAGGACAGCCAGAGTTACACAGAGAAGCTCTCTCTCGAAAAAAACAAAAACAAACAAGTAAATAAAGAATAGTACTTAGACTCAAGTTCTAGAATTTTCCTCTTATTACAGAGTGTTATGCTGGCGAGTCTCCAGCATTATCACTGAGCAGAAGGAGAGAAGAATAATGGAGAAATGTTCATATTGGAATTTGAGTTACATGGTTGTTACCAGTTAACCTGAAAACCATAAAGAGAGTGTCTAAACATGCAACTCTAACACCTAGAAACACAAAACTTAAAGCGTCTACAACTACCTTCAAAACAAAAAAAGGATTACTCTGCATCCTACCACAGTAGAACTTTATACCTCTAGCCTAGAAAATTTATTAACTATGGGGACAGAGAGATGAGTCGGGAGCTAAAGCATGAACTGCTTTTGCACAGAACCTGGATTCAGTTTCCAGGACACACATCAGGTGCATGACGACCGCCTGTAACTCCAGTTCGGGGGAATCCAATGCCCGTGTGCTGTGGGATATTCTGTATGGCAAATGTGTTGCTCTGATTGGTTAGAAAATAAAACACTGATTGGCCCGTGGCTAGGCAGGAAGTATAGGCGGGACTAACAGAGAGGAGAAAAGAAAGAACAGGAAGGCAGAAGGAGTCACTGCCAGCCGCCACCAGGACAAGCAGCATGTGAAGATGCCGGTAAGCCACGAGCCACGTGACAAGGTATAGATTTATAGAAATGGGTTAGTTTAAGATATAAGAACAGTATAGCAAGAAGCCTGCCATGGTCATACAGTTTGTAAGCAATATAAGTCTCGGTGTTTACTTGGTTGGGTCTGAGTGGCTGTGAGATTGGCAGGTGACAGAGATTTGTCCTGACATGGGCCAGGCAGGAAAACTCTAGCTACACCCTTGCCTGGTCCCTGAAGATACTGGACTCATGTGCCTATACCACACTGGACAAACACATAATTTAAAATAAAATTTAAGGGCTGGGGAGATGGCTCGGAAGTTAAGAGCATTGGTTGATTTACAGAGGACCTACATTTTATTCACCACACCCACATGGCAGCTCACAACCATCTGTAACTCCAGTTCCAGGAGATCCAATGCCCTCTCTGGCCTCTAAGGGTATATCAGGAATGTAAGTGATACATAAATATATGTGAAGACCAAACACCCATCTACATAAAATAAATTGAAAAAATAAGAATCTTAAATCTTTTCAAAAGAGGAATTATTAACTATTCCTATTTTTATGTTCAAAAACTTCCCCATTTGGATGACAGGTCCCCTAGGTTGTTGGTCAGCTAGTGACGATAAAGCATGCCTCAGACACAATGTGTGATACGTGAGAGATTCACCACTCCAAACGTTCCTACAACCCCAGAAGGCCCAGAATGCCAGATCAGTTCCCGTCTAGAAAGGAAGTCACACCTCCGAAGGTTCCGGGTCAGGTCACTTCCTGCCTGAACAGGAAGTGATAAGTCAAAGACGGGTTTCCATCACCAGAAGTTCACGGAGCCAGAATGTGCAGTGCTCCCCATGGCTGCACAGAGCAGTTTGCTTGCTGCTACCCTCGGCATAGCTGACATCTACCCTCCCTTCTTCCGGCCTCTTTCCTCCCTTAGCCCGCCTCCCAGCAAGGTAGAACCAAATGAAGATGACTGATATATGTACCTTTTGAGATGTCCTTCTTGGTCTGCACATTTATAAAGAATAGCATGGGCTTGCTCAGTATCGTTTCCCTGTAGTCTTTATAATCGGAGTAGGTGGTCAGTTCCACATATCTATGGAAAAAGCAGAAATAACTGCCGATGTAACATCCACTCCCATGTGAGGAGCAGGATGTGCTGACTGGACACGTGCCTACCTCAGCCATGCCGTTGAGGGATGTTTTCTAAAATGTGTCCTAATAGAGGTCACCACCTTTTATACACAAAAGGAAATCACCTTCGGGTCACTGCTGAGTGGCTGAGGGTTCTGTGGTCATTGGAGTGGCTTGGTATCGATGTGTTGCTTTCAGAGAAGCCAGATGAGACCAATGTCATACATCGTGTGGGCAAAGAGTTCATCTGAAGCTGCCGGAGTCCTAAGTCCCAGTCAATAATGAACACAGCCCCCTCCCCGTATCTCTGTCTCTCTCTCCCTCTCCCATGCTCTCCCTCTCTCTCTGTTCCCCTCCCTCTCTGTGTCTCCCCTCTCCCTCTCCCTCTCCCCCTCCCTCTCCCCCTCCCTCTCCCCCTCCCTCTCCCCCTCCCTCTCTCCTCTCTCTCTCTCTCTCTCTCTCTCTCTCTCTCTCTCTCTCTCTCTCTCTCTCTCTCTCTCTCTCTCCTCTACTCCTGCTTCTCTTACGGCCAGGTCCACTCTGCCAGCCATGTTTCATCTACTACTTTCTGTCCCTGCTCTGGACCCTTCTAGATGCCTCTGGCTATTCTCTCTCTCATTTCTACAATAAAAACTTTCCCCTTAACTATACACACAAAACAAAACAAAAGAATAAAACTGAAGAAGTAGAATTCACTGAGTCTTCTCCAGCGGATTCATCCTGCCTAATAGGTCTGGAACTTTCTACCTCCTCCCCCACCTCCCCCCTCTAATCCCAAGATTAGCACACCTTCCTGCGTGGATCATACCATTAATCATTTTTCTTACAAACTATTACTAATTCACATTTCCTCCACTGTCGGCTCATGTAATTACAAAAATCAAACTGTTAATGGATTTCTGCCCATATCCTCATTAAATTTTGTTATTTTCCTCTAGAAAGGTCTCCCGGAGTCCTGACTCAGCCTGTGAGTTAACTTTCCCTCACTACCCTCCAATTTTTCCAAACAGCCTTTCTATGGCTCTGTGTGGGTAACAAAAAGATCCAAATGCAAACTGGCTTATTTGGGAGGTGTGGTAGTCTGAATGAGAATGGCCACAAAGAATCATACACTTGCATGTTTGAGAACTAGGAACTGTGTGGTCTTGTTGGAAGAGGTGTGTCACTGGGGACAGGTTTCAAAAGCCAATGTCAGGCCCAGTCTCTCCTCTCTGCCTACAACCCTCACATCAGGATGTAAAGCTCCCAGCTACTGCCCCAATGCCGTGCCTGTCTGCTTCCCACCATGAGGGACTAACCCTCTGAAACTGTAAGCAAGCCTCAACTGAATACTTTCTTTCACGAGAGTTGCCTTGGTCATGGTGTCTCTTCACAGCACAGCAGTAACTGGGAGAGGGGATGGTTCCTTTCCTAGCTGTCCCCAGCTCAGAGTCTGCATGGGTGCCGGCAGGCTGAATGGCAGCCAGCAGGTGAATGATGCCTCAGCCATGGTCCTCCTTAAGCTTGGGTTGGCTCTGCGTTGATCCAGCTGAAGCATCTGCCTGGAGTGAACGGGCCAGCTGAGCCCACATCAGGGGCTGCCTGTTGCTACCCTGGACAGACTCTGCCGTCCAGCTGTGATCAGACAATCACTCCAGGTGTTTCCTGTCTGAAAGGCAGTCAGTCCTTCAGGGCTTGCCCGGAACGCCACAGCCTTGGGAAGCAGCTCGCTGCCACAAGGGGCGCGGCCACCCAGTACTCCTGAGTCCCTCCCATGCTTACGTCTTACAACTCCCACAGACAGGATGCAGGCTGGGTCAGAAGTGCAGGGGAGGGTGCCCGCCTGGAGGCAGAGAAGGGCAGCTTTGGCTTGCTTGTCTCCTGGCTTGATTTCCCAGAAATATTGAATTATCAGACTGGAGTCGAGAGAGCGATTAAACCTCGAACTGTTTCCTGCTTTCTGCTTGGCTGTGTGTGTTTAGCGTTCTCACCACCTTTCCCAAGGTAATTCCTTGGCCTCTGTCTGCAGTCCCCTGGCTGCGCTCTGCAGGAAGGAAGCACCTGGTGCTCGTGTACAATGGAGCCCCAAGGGAGCAGTTTCACACAACGACAGTGTAGCACGTCCTGCTCCCTATAACTCCAACTGACTCTGACCGGAGACATCGTTGGATTCTGCTATCAGCAGGTTGTCTTCCAACGAACCCAACAAAGATTAAAAACATCAAGTCAGAAGTGATCCTTAGCTGGAAGAACAAGGGGGCCCCTCGGAATTCTGTGGAAGGCCGTCTGCAGCGCCGTAGGGCTCAGAGAGCCATGGTTGGATGCAGAGAAGAGGATCTAGGAAGTCTCATATTGAGTCTGTGTCTAAACTACACACGATCACATTCTGTATAGTGTGAGCTGAATGAAACAACTGGACAGTAAAAGCAGGGGCAGCAGACTTGACCTGCCTTTGGTGATCCAGAGGCCGCTTAAAGGGCCACTCATCCTAGGTGTGGGCAAACACTGCATAACGGAGAATTTTGACAGCACAATTTATAGAAAAGAGATGCATTCCCTATATCTAACCTGGCCACGAAGAAGAACCACGGGGATCCCTTCTTATCCATGCAGAAGGTGTTGGAACCATTGGATGGCACCACATCTGTACACAGGGCTGCCATCTGTAATACCTAGACAGTGGAGCTAAAAAGCTGGAAGTCTAGATGATTGCAGATGGGTAGCATGCACAGCCTGGAGATCGGGACAAAGGGATAAGCCACATGCTGGGATGGGAAGGAATGGAACAAAAGATTGCGTCATGCAATTCACAATGGTACACAATTTAAAATGTACCATTTATTGATTTTTGAGGCTTTCAGTTTAGTATTTTTTTGACCTGCGTTAACCACAAGTAACTTAAGTGAAAGGATGCTACTCTGCCTCATTAATTCCTCCATTCCCAGTTCCCAGTTACGGTCTCTTTGTCTAGCGTGTCAAAATTCCAATGAAATAAGTAAATGTGGGTGTTTATTTAAATATAAAAATCATTACAAAAAAAAGATCAGAGGGTCTCATCATTCAGTTCCATAGGTGTTTCAGTATCTGTCTGGCATTTAGTTATTGCTTTTAATTCAAGATGTCTTACTAGATGGCATTAGGGACTGGTTATTCCATGTTTAATCACGAACACTTCTGAATTACTAATGCAAATGTCACCTCTGTGCACTGAATATTATATTTGCTAAAGTTATCATAGGGGATGGTAAAATGTAAACAACTTTAAGATAACAGGTCCTTTTAACTATCATTTCTTCCTTTTACACGGTCCCCAAATTACTTTTAGACCATCACTTTCTGAGCCTGACCTCAGGGCAAAGACCAGAGAGCAGGACAATGTCAGAGAAAGCCATGTTTCAAACTAAGAGGTAATTCGTGTCCAGGCTCAGTGATGTGTGAACTCCACTCCGGAAACAAGCCTCACTGTGACCCCGAGCCATAGCTAACCTTGACCCTGAGCCATAGCTCTCTGTGACCCACTGTGAGGTGGGCCTGCTAACACGATGAGAAAGAAAATATCACTGCCACCAGGAGCCACGAGGTGCATCTGAGAGCCAGGTCAAACACATTGTGTCAACGGGCACTGGCAGAGGCAGGAGTCCTTCTTGCCCAGGGTGTGGTCCCTGGACCCATAGCATCAGCATGGCTGAGACCGCATCCAAGTGCAGAACTGGAGCCTCTGCCCAGCTTCATCCAACCAGAATCTGTGTTTTATCAAGAACCCCAGGAAGCCTGCATGGTAAGTGGCCAACCATTTGAGAAACACCAATGGAAAAGGACACCGCACCACCCAGACTTAAAAGCTGGCCCATCATTGGCACACAGAGACCTCAAGGGAAAGCCAGGGTAAGTACAGGGGAGAGACTGCTCTGTCCAGCCAAACACACACACATAGGCAGCGAGCAAGAGGGCTGCTGTGGCTGGTGGGAAGGCTGGGGTGGGTGGCTGGGTGTCAGCAGGCAGGCGGACATCCAACAATGGCCAGGTGTGCTGGGACTAGGAAGCAGACGGTGTGGCTTAAAACCAGAGCGAGGCTCTGGGGGAACCAAGCCAGGAAAGGATTCGGTGTGGCTGAAGCCTTAGAGTGCCTGGGCTGAGATCGCTGAGGCTATTTAACTTTTCTGAAACTCATTTTCATCATCATCAGCCAAATAGGCGAGCTTCCCATGAGAGGGTGACCAGATCAAATACAGTCCCAAGGAGGCTTCTGGGGGGCCCCATGTGAGGCTTAGCAATAACACAAAAACTAACAGCTGACGAGGGCTATTATGTGCCAGTATTTATTTCTTCAGGACTTCATCAAATCTAATTCTAATAACTGAGATGCTTATTTTTAATAGGTTTTATTTTTAATTATGTGTATACATGCTTCTGTGGATGGGTTTGGGCGTGTGAGTGCAGTGCTCACAGAGGCCAGAAGGGGGCACCAGATACTCCAGAGCAGGAGTTAGAGGCCATTGTGAGCCATCTGCGAAGGGTGCTGGGAATGAAACGCCTGTCTTCACTAAGCCATCTCTCCATCCCCATTTTATTTTAACACTTAATTTTTATTTTATAAGGTGGTCATTATTCTCATCTAACAGCCAAGGAAGCTTATTTAAAAAAAAAAAAGTAAGAAAATGTCCCCAGGGTCCCTCCACAGATGCAGGGCAGAACTTGCCACTCAGGCTCACATACCCCTCCTCTAGGCTGGATCTCACGCTGCTCACAGTTCAGTGTGCAGATGAGTGTGTCCTGAAGAAGGGTGCTGCACACGTCAGTTTCTACATCTGAGACAGGAGGTCGCAGGACAGGGCCCGAGCTGGCCGAGTAGAGACCCGCCCCGCAAGCTGACACAGAGAGCTGTGGCCCCACCAGGGCTGGCAGCCGGCTGCCACTCCTCCCTGTGGGATGGAGGTGAGGTTTGGACAGCACACCCCTACTCATCTCTACCCACGATTCCAAGCATTTTCCCCCACAGGGCGCCCTGACCGAGGGTGCTTGTCTCCCAGCCGCTCGGCTGTAGATAGGGGCAGATTCCATATTTTCTTCCGTAAACACCTCTACCCTTCGTTCCTTTACAGTCGATGTGAACAGCTGATGGAAGCCCAGTTATTTATTTGGGGGCCTCTGGAAGTGCGAGAAGCTGCCATGGCCATTGGAAGGCAGAACCGCTTCTCGTTGGGGACGGTTTCCTGAAAACACAGGCATAGTCTGACAGCGCTGCATAGAAACCGTGTTTCACCTGATTCCAGCATCTTCCACGGGTTCATTCCTTATTTTCCCATCATAAAAAAACAAGCAACAGCAATAGCGTCCACTTTGTAAGATTTCACAAGAAAACCACTGTGAAATACTTCGCACCCTTCTGGAGACTCAAGTCAACATTAGCGGCCACCCTTCTTTTATCGATTTAGATTGCCCAGCA
>NC_134874.1:54405510-54423010 GCF_049852395.1 Peromyscus maniculatus bairdii
AGTCACTACCTGGAGGAATCAGGGAATTCCTCCAGAGGAAGCCAAATCCCAAGGAGTTTTTGGTGTTACTTGGCTTGTTATATATCAGCTGTATTCTGTTATGAAAATCATGTGTGCCTTCATAGTTTTCCCAATTGACTTTTCCCTAAGAAGGGCTAACAGTGTGGATTGATCACTCTCTGGACATACACATTCCAGGTATTTGGAGAATAGCCTCAGGAAAGGCTTTCTCTGGAATCAGATATCTCCCCTAGCCACTTTCAAGGACTAAAGGAGACATCGCCCAGGTGGTCACCCAATTTCCGAGGATTAAGTGATAACAACCCATAGGCGAGTCTCCTGACTTAAGGTAAATTCCACAAGGGGACACCGCCTAGGTCAGGTAGACATTAAATAATAGCTTTACACAATTTAGCTCAGACCCCTCCTTTCTTACAGCCTTACAAACTTTATAGACCTCTAACTACTTACCTAACCACTTCTGGGAATATTTAGATAACCTTCTGTGCTAACAGCTATGCTCAGCCAGAACTCCCAGTTCAAGCCTCCCTGTAATTATCATTATTGGTAGCATCTGGTCAGGTCCATCACTGGATGGAAGAAAGTACCTTATCAGAGATACCTCTGTACTCTCTAGAACAGACTTAAGCATCCAGGCTACCTGTTTGAGAAGGCCTGGCGGATGTGCCAATTAAGCCTTACTTCCTCTTTTCCCAAACCTTACCGCCAGTTCCAGATCTCCCTTTAACTATCACCAGAGGCATCTAGCTGTACACAGGTTGCCTAGCAACTGAGCACACTTTCCCCCACCCTGCAGAAAAACAGCAGATAGCTTGGACAGATAGGAGCTACAGGAAAAAAGAAGACAGTTTTATTTTCTCCCATTGACCTAGCAACTTATAGATTCTTAACACTTTCTACCAACCACATTTAAGATTATAGTTGAGCACATGAGATTCCCTCTTCTTAGATATTACCTGAATTTAGCCTTTAATTCATTTCCCCCATTGGTCACTTCCCTTTGGGGTTGCAAGTGATAATTAACGGTTATTGCCTCCCTGTGTGATTCTTATCACCCCTCCATTTGACCCTGGAAGCCTGGCTTTGCACTGCTAAGGGAATACTGCTTGTAAGTGTATATATACCAGGACTCCCAGGGCACAAGAGGACAGAGAGGAGAGAAGAGAATGGAAGAACTAGATGGGTAAGAACTTGAGAGGAACAAACTGAGATGGGGAAGAAGTAGATTGAAGGGCTACAGCAGAGTACTAGAGGAACGAGATGGAAGATGAGGAAGAGCCAGATGAGAGAGAAGGAGACGGGAGAGGAGATGATATG
Source organism: Peromyscus maniculatus bairdii (assembly GCF_049852395.1). Lineage (NCBI taxonomy): Eukaryota > Metazoa > Chordata > Mammalia > Rodentia > Cricetidae > Peromyscus > Peromyscus maniculatus. The sequence goes on from NC_134874.1 coordinate 54,406,849, forward strand.
GGAAGGAACAAGATGGATGAGAACCTAGAAGGGGCAGAACTATATGAAGGAATTAAGATAGAACATAGAGGGGATCGCAGACAAATGTAGAGAGAAATCAGGCTAAAGATGACCTAAATATGAGAGCAGAATATAAGCTTGTAAATGTCACAGAATAATAAAGTATATGGACTAAGGAGTTTCATGTACATAGATTCATTTCATCCCATTAAAGATTAATTATCAGCTGGTTGTAGATTCTTCCCGGACCCTGGGAGGGGACTATCGAGGGGCTGGACCCCCATAGTCACCGATATTCCAAGACACTGGAAACAGCCAGGCCAGACCTGTGCCACAGGTAATACTATCTCCAGAGTCAGCGCCAACTGGATCCATCTTGGCCATCAGAGCAGGAGAATCTTGACTAGGCTAAGTTCAGAATGTTTCCACCTCCCAGCTGCTGCCCAGAGCCCAGTCCTCCATCAGACTCGGTTCCCTCCCAGCTCTCCTCAGGCTGCGCTCACAGTTAGACAAGATCCTACCACGGCATGCCCCCTACAAGAAGACACTTTGCCAATCCCACTGTTTAAGTCTGTCCCAGAGCCTTCATACCTCCAGGGTGTGAAATCCTTCACACAATTGTATGTGTGAAGAAAAGCCAGGGTGTATAAAATTGCACTTGCACGCTGCTCTGTGTCACCCAGTCATTGTGACTACACTTTGACTTTCCCAGGAACCACAACTAGTTTTTATTTGCTTTTATAAAGCTGTTCAAAGAAAATTATTAATGACAAGCCTCAAATCTATACTAAAATGTCCACCAGTATCCTTATACTAAGACTGGAGGAGCTGATTCTGTCAAACACCTTACCTTGGCTTCAGTTCATTGGGAACATTGTAATTGTTTGTTTGTGCATGCGTACATGTGTGCGTGCATGCGTGTGTGCATGCGTGCGTGCGTGCGTATGTGTGTGTGTGTGTGTGTGTGTGTGTGTGTGTGTGTGTGTGTGTAAGAGTATGCAAGTGAACCAATGCACACATGTCCACTTTATTAGTTTTGAATGGGTTCTCTTACTGATTCTGCAGCTTGTCAGTTTAGGGACAGGGTGGAGGCCAGCGAGCCTCAGTCCTGTCTTCATGCCCCTAGCGCTGGGGTTCCAGGCACACGGACATTTTCACACGGGTGGTGCGAATGCGAACTCAAGTCCCCTCACTTTAGGCACTGGGCCACCTCCCCAGCTTAAACCTGCTTTTCTCACTTAGTTCTTCCTACTTCCTCTTACAAACTGGTATTTTTATTGACCTACCAAACAGAAATTCTTGGTAGGGAATGTTTTCTCAATCATTCAAAACCCACGCATTCCCGAGAGTCCTACTTTCAGTGGGAAGAGGGCACTGTCAATGTCTCCCGTTTGCTTGGCCCTTGGGCTCCACCCTTTCCACAGAGTACACATCACTAATGCAAACGCATTATATCTTCACATCTGGCCTGCTGCATTGCGCAGACTCCCGACCCTCTTCTGGGACACTCAGCACCCTACTAAACATGGATAAGGGTCTTCCTCCAGGGTGACCCAGCCAAGTGGGATCCAGCATGGACAGCCCTCCCTTACGCCACTGAGATCAAAGCCTGCTTCCGCATCCTTGACTCCTTCAAGTCTACCAAGCAGCGCTTGAGTCCCCTTGGCCACAACAGTTCGGGAGAAGCATTGGATGAAGGCTGAGGTCTCACAGGACACTCGGCAGCAAACCAGGAAGACACACTGTGTTTGTTTCTGCCCTAGCTGTCAAGCCACCAACGGCTCTGGACTGGGCTTCCGGGGGCTATGCTTTCTTCTCCACTATGACTGATTGGTTTAAGAAACACCAAGAGAGCAAATACCCCCAGGAAAATGACCTTTCTGCAGATTCTGCTGAATAGTTATTAGTGCTCAGGACTAAAGCTAGGTTGGGGATCTGCATTCTAGTCCTTCCCTGAAGGGTGTGCCTGCTTACTGAGCTCATCTGACCCAGTTAACGGTAATGGAAAGAGCAGCCACCAGCTGGCGTGTTGGGTGGGGCTGAGTGTGCTCCCACCCTGTCCTCCCTACACAGTCAGCAAGCCCCCCTTCCTAGCTGCTAAAAAATAAAGGGGCGGGGGCGGGGGGGGGAGTTCAAGCGGATGGATGGCAGGTAGAATGGCCAGGTCTCTTAGAGAGGGGACAGCCGCCAGGTAGAAGATTTTCAGGGACAGAAGCTGCAGGCTAGGGCGCACAACGTGGCCACCACCCACCTCTTGATGTAGCTGCTGAGGCGGTAGAGCTGCCCGTCGAAGCTCACTAGGCCGTCCCCGAAGACGTTGAAGCCCCCTCGCGCGTCCGCGGCGGGTTCCCCCAGCCCGGACACCACCAGCTGCTCACCACGCAGCTGGAAGGCCCCAGGCTGCAGGCGGAGCAGCTGCGACAGGGGCAGCAGGGCCAGCTCGCAGTCGCACGTCCACAGGCTGCGGAGCTCCCCGGATGATATGGAGGTCAGGCTGGGTCTGGGCACAGGTTCGCACGCCGCGGTGGCCATACCCAGGCTGTGGCTCGGTCCCCTTCCTACCCCGAGGGTCGCCAAGTGGGAGGATTAAGCCTGTCTGTCCTGCCGACTACTGCACACAGCAGTCTCTCGGGAGCCCTCCTGTCGCCCTCAAGGCTGCTCACCCTCGAGGAGTGCTGCAGGCAAGGCACGGAGAAAGCGGTCCCCGCGCTGGGCAGCCCCTTTTATCAGGCACCGGGCACGCCCCTCCAGCCCCCAGGCAGGACCCCAGATGCTCCTCTCCAGCAGAGCAATCAGCGTTTCATAACTTGGCGCACTCCCACCTCGCCTGCTCACAGCCAAGACGAACTTAGTCATCCCACTGGGGTCAGACGCTCAGCCCCCGCGTGGGGCCCTCCCTGCCTGGTGCGCACTGCCGGGCGCAGCATCTTCCCCCACGACAGATGCCCGGGCCTGGCGCAGTGCCCATCCATCCCTCAGGTGCCACTGCTCCCAGAGGATTACACAGGCTTACTGACCACCTCTCCATCTGGGGCCCAGGGGCTTTCGGAGCTCAGGCTGGGAGCTCCACCGGCATCTACATCCCCCACCCCATGCCCAGTCTCAAGTCTCCAGCTCCCTCCACCTCCACCGAGATGATCTGGCTTTTCCTTCTCTCAGCCCTTCCTGGAGCGGGGTCCCACCCACCCAGCATCCTTCTCTGAGCAGCCGGCCACTTTCCCACAAGGCTTTTCTGCATCCCCTGTGCACCCCATTTCTCGGCCCTCTTGTTCCTGAGGCTCCCGGGGACCCTTGGTAGCTATGTGCTTGGATCCAAGTCAGAAGACCCTAGCAGGCCTCCCCTGTGGGCTGAGCTCCCCAATACCAGAATCTGATCATCAGTTTATAGATACTTGGGTGCTCTCGCTATGTGCTCACACGTTTCTTGAGGGACGCAAGGACTATTATCCCTTGAAATTAATTAAATGAAGACAGGCAAATAACCCCAACCCCTGCCGCCATCCAACTTGTAGTCTAACAGAGGAGCAAGCAAGTTTTCCAACAGTTACACTGACCGAGTGAAGGCCTTCTCTAGATAAACCCTGCATGAGCGAGCAGGAGACTCCAGGCAGCGCTGAGTCCCCAAGGTAGGACTTGAAGTGGAATCCAGAGACTATTCAATTTGTCTCTGAGTGCCTCCGTGGTGCCTGGGTTTAGTTGAATCCAACAAAAACTGCTTTGCTATATAGTTTATTTATTCTTTATTTTTTTGAAGATTTTATTTTTATTTTTGCGTATGAATTTTGCCTGCATATATGTATGTACACATGACTACATACATGCAGAGTCCAGAAGAACACATCAGTCAGGTCCCCTGGAACTGGAGTTACAGGTGCCATGTGGGTGCTGGGAACTGAACCCGGGTCTGCAAGAATAGTGAGCACTCGTAACCACTGATCCATCTCTCCAGCCCCTGGTGTCATTGAATTTCTATTCCTTCCTTGTTTAACAGTAAATGCATGCTGCGTTTCGAATGACTTTGACTTTGCAAACTGTATTGCAAACCCCTATGCCATTTTCCATCAAGGGAATGTACTCTTGTTTGTCTGGACTTTTCTTTCCTGAAACACTAAAATCACTTCGTTTTTCCCTTACTACAAACAATAACACATCTTTCCACTTTGATCTTTTTTGGCACTCTACCTTTCAGAAACGGAATTATTGGGATAAGTGAGAGGAGACAATGCAAGGCTCTGGATACATGTACGTTCAATTCTGTTTTCTGTTTCTATGATAAAACACTGACCAAAACCAGTATGGGGAGGAAAGGGTTTCTTTGGCTTACAAATTATAGTCCAGTCCATTATCAAGGGAAGACAAAACCTGAGGCAGGAACTGAAGCAGAGACCATGGAGAAACACTACTTACTGGCCTTCTCCTAGACTTTCTTATACAGCCCAGGCTCACCTGCCTAGGAAATAGTGTCACCCATGGTGGGTTGGGCCCTCCTACACCAATTAAGAACCAAGAAAATGCCCTCACGGATGTACCCACAAGCCAATCTGATGGAGGCAATTCCTCAGCTGAGGTACCCTGTAGTGGGTAGCTGTTCCAGCTTTGATCTGGAAGTTCCAACCCCCATTGAGGCTTCGGTAACCATCATGCCTACAAGGCAGAGCCGAGACAGGAGCCCTTAAGACCCGAGATCCAGATGCGCCAGCTCTCTTGGTTCCTGGATCCTGGATGCTGGAGGTAGACCAAGCGGAGTTCTCCAGAGAACACCGCCAGACTGCGCCACACCTTTCCCAGATGCTGTAGCCCATCCCTTTACTTGTAAGTTACCCCGCAAAATAAACCTCCCCTTTAACTACGTGGAGTTGCATTAATACTACACCAATCGTACCCTCTTTCCAGGTATGTCTGGGTTTATGTCAAGTTGACAAAAATTAACTATGACAGGATGTCACTGTTTTCCAAAGGAACGCTACCTTTTATTTTCCTTTCTCTCATCAGCGGTGAATTCTTATGGTTTGAGTCTTTGATACTGGGGAAGCATACCCCATAACTATATGTTTGCATTTGAACTGTTTAGATTACAATTAGGTTCACAATACAGCATTGGTGTTACATTGAAAACCCTGCTTATAGAAGAGTAGACACGTGTGTGTGCACACACATGCATGCACACACACATGCACACAGTTAGGCTTGTAGTTAAGAGGAGACAGTCTGCAGATCTTGCCGTCCTCATGTGCCCCATGTACTGGGGTGATAGTTACATCATCAAATCACGGGGGAAGCCTTCGGCTTCAGAGCTTTAAATGGTCCTGTTCAGCGACTGTCATGGTCATCTTTGACTGTCAACTTCACACAGCGTCCAATCACCTAGAGCAAGTCTTGATGGATTATCTAACATCAGGTTGGCCCGTGGGTGTGTCTGTTGGGGATTGTTTGCTCGTCTTAATCAATGTGGGAAACCCCACCCCAAACAGGGGCAGTGCTTCTGATAGCCACCTAGATGAAAGGACGTGGAAGAAAGAAGGCTTTGACTTTTTTCCTTGCTTAGCTTTCACTCTTGCTGGTCAATGCATCTACACTAAGCTGCTTTGTTAGAAGTTAATGTCTGGCTTGGGAAACCTGTTAACTGTGTCCACTGGAATAAGTTTCTTAAACCCTTTGGACTTTAGATGTTCTCACCCCTAAAATCTGGTGCAATTTGAGACTAGGGAGAGGCAGGGCAGGAATACAGTCAAGGACTCCAGCTTTGGTGCCCCCTTACATGGGTTCAAGGTCCACGTTAGCTCCCTGGATCCTGAGCACACCCACATCAACCCTGTGTGTTCCAGTTGCTTCACATGTCAACTGTGGGGGTTGGAGGCAAAGCACTCTAAGCAGATCCTGGCCCACAGCAAACACCACGTGTGTGTGTGTGTGTGTGTGTGTGTGTGTGTGTGTGTGTGTGTGATGCCCACATCAGGGGATTTCCGTGAGTTCAATGGCTGACAGCGCACACACTGCCCCCGGAAGTCATCACAAGACAATGCTGCCTCCCATCTCCTCCTCGTTGTTTTCTCTCATCTCAGACCCTTCGTTTTTTCCTGAGTCTCAGGGCTCTGTCCCTGGCAGCCCCTTCTTCCGTGGATGCCGCTGCTCAGCCCTTTGGCTCTAGTGGCTCCCTAAAGCTGATGATCCCTTATATCTAGGGACAGTCCGGCCTCTCCACATGGCTTTCCCCTGGTGACCCCAGGGAATCTTTGTCCTCCTGCCGAATGTGCCCATTCTCTTGTGCCTAGCATCCTATGAGGCATGTCCACACCTCTCCTCAGAATGCTGAAGGCATCCAAGACCTTGCCCTTTGACCCCCCCCACACTCTGGCCCTCCTCCGCTGCCTCCCCACCCCAGTCCTCCGGGCCATTGGCTGCCTCTGCCTGCTGAATCCGACACTTACAAATTTCAGGCATTTTCTTGCTTCCTTCTCAGCCCCTTTCTCTTCAACTTTTCCCTGGACGTGGCTTCCCAGTGACAGTCCATCAGGACAGAGAAGGAAGTTACAGTCCACCCAGAAGAGCAGGAGCTTGAAGCGGCTGTCGATGGTCTTGAACCCAAAACTCTGAACTAACCAAACCTTTTCTCCCGTAAGTTGCTCTCAGCAGAGTATTTTTTTTAATCACAGCAACAGGCAAGAAACTGTGACAACTGGTGTCCTTAAAAGAAGAGACTCAGGGAGTTGGGGGCAGCCAAGGAGAAGAAGCAGCTTAGTTGGACCCGGTAAGGGCGTTCCCAGCCAGGAAGACACCAGAAACGGAGCTCGTCCCTTGTTCTTGCCATCTAGCCTCACACATCAAGAAATTAAACTTGTTGATTCTTAAAGGTTTTAGTTAGGTTTTTAAAGATTTATTTTAAAGATATTTTATGTTTGTATTTATTTTATGTTTGTATTTCACCTGCCTGTATGTGTGTGCACCACATGCATGCCAAATGCCCTTGGAAGTCAGAAGAGGGCATCAGATCCCCTGGAACGAGTTACAGACAGTTGTGAGCCACCATGTGGGTGCTGGGAACTGACCCTGAGTCCTCTGCAAGAGCAGCCAGTGCTCTTAAGTGCTGAGCCATCTTTTCAGCCCTTAATTATTATTTTTAACTATGTGTATGTGGTAGGGAGAATGAGTGTGGATTTGTACCCGCAAATGCAGGGCTGACAGGCAGAAGAGGGTGTCAATTCCTCTGCAACTGGAGTTACAGGTGGTTGTGAGCCAGATGTGGGTGCTGGGAACTCCGTTCTGGTCCCCTGCAGGAGCAGCACATGCTCTTAACCTGCAGTCCATCTCTCCAGCTTTTCAATGTGCGCTTCTTAAGCTGTCCAATCTCCAATGCTTCGTGACAGCGAAACCCAACCCGACTCCTGACTCTCACGTACGTGTCACTGGCTTAAGAACCGTAAAGTGTGGCTTGCCACCCCTTGGAAGGTGGAGCTGCCATTCCCACCGTGGGCTTCCTGACGTGTGGCTCGTGGCTCCTGATGTGAGGTCTCTGCTCTCATTTCAATACAACAGACACCCTATACTTGACGTTAAGTTCGATGACCCCTCCTCCTCCTAGGGGCAAAGACCTCTGTGGTGCTCTCCTGTATCTCACCGCGTTCTAGCAACGCTGCCATTCATGTGTGCCTCTGCATCTCTCACTGGGAAAAGAACAGCTCCATCCTATGCCTTTTTATTCCAGGCACATTGTGGCTTCATAAAGATATCCAATTTATTTTCACTGAATGAATGAATAAATAAATGATAAACAGCGCTGTGTCATGGTTATGCATAACATTCTAAAAACAGTGCCTGGCATAAATAAGTACTATTGAATGTTTGTTAAATAAATGAACAAAACACACTGAGCATGCTTCAGATCATTTTTTCCCTATGGTTAAAACTGTCAAAGTCGTGTGAGAGCCAAAGCAGGAACATATGGAGCAGTGAAAGCCCAGATTTGCAAAGATGTTTTATGCAAAGAAGTTCACATTCATAGTTACTGTACTGACTCCTGGCAGCTTTAGTCATGACTGAACCAGAATGGAAAATTCTTCTTCCTCCCCTCCACGCTTACCTCACTGGGCTCTGGCTGTGGTGTTCACTGGGCTCACTGCTTCTGCTGGCCCAAATAAACACTGTCCTGGGGTCCACACGCATGCCTACCAGGCCAGTGGGATGATCCCGGCAAGGTTTACTCCTTGCCTCTTGAATTACATCTTCTTCTTCGCTGGCGGGGACACTCCGTGCTCTGGGGCACTGAGGCCAGCGTGGGTCAGGGAACTGTTGCAGCTGTGAGATTCGGCAAGCAGGCCAGAGGACGTGCAAATGGCCCCCGGGAAGACTGGCTTGGCCCGTGAGAACCAAGTGTGGCTCTGGGACATGGTTCACATCTACAGCACACTTACACGGGATAGGACTGGCTGCTTTGGACCGTCCAAGGTGGTCTTCTTGCCTGGCCCCTGGGCTGCGCAGAGCAGAGGAACGGTGACCCCTCCCCTGAAGTGCCAGCTGGAGGAAGTGCACCTCTGTGATGCTGCTTTTATGTATTAGAAGCCTAGTCCCGGGCCATTAAAGGAGGATCGGTTCTGGCTTGCAGTTCAAGGGGATCAGTCCTAGCCGGGATAGATAGCATCAGGTGGCGGGCCGGGACGGAGGCCAGCTGGTCACTTCACATCAGCAGGCAGGAATCAGAGAGTGAACCTATAGTGAGCCAGGGCTAGCAAGCCTCACAGCTGGTCCCCAGGGACCCACTTCCTCCAGCGAGCTCCGCCTCCCAAAGGTACCGCAACCTTTCCTAACAGTGCCACCAGCTGAGGACGAAGCTTTCAAAACACGTGAGCCCCTGGGGGACATTTCCCACCCACACAGCACCCTGAAGCCACCCATGCTAAGTTATTCATCTTGCCTTGTCTTACCTCCCTCGAGAAACCCCAGTAAAAGCACTGGCCTCAACCTTCCCTTCACCCCTGCCTGCTGGACACACGCTGTCCTTCTAAGCACGGTCCTGCGTGGCCCGCGGTGCCTCTTCGGCCTCGGACTTGTGATGTCACGACTCTCTACTTGCCCCAGCGAGGGCACACCTCTCCACCTCTCCACACAGCGCCACCAGCTGAGGAGCAAGCGTGCCAATGGCCAAGTCTGGGGGACCATTCCCCACTGAAACCACTCAGGCCTCTACGTGGTACGGCGTGCCTCTGTTGGCATAGCAACCTCTTCCGGCTTCTTTGAAGATACTCTCACCAAGTGGCCAATCGCTTAGAGGCCCATTCCACAGCGCCTCTCAGAGAGGAGGAAACAAACTACTTCTGGATGGGAATTCTCCTTTCCTTCACCCACCGGGGATCTGTGCAAGTGAAGCTGGATTTGGCTTCCTAGTTATCCATATGCAGTCTGTTGTTTTCAAGCAGACGGTCACTTATTTTGTGGATTTCCAAAGGTCTTCCTCTCTTCCCATCTCTGGGACACAGTCTATTTTTCCTTATTCTGGTGTTCTCCTTCCCTGGGTCACACAGATGACATTTCTAGCTCACCGTTTTATGTAGGAGGCTCTGGAAATATTTTTCATCATGACCACTGCCCTGGCAATGTCGATTGCAAGGTCCTTCTCCATCCACCAAGTTATAATAATAAACTTTCTTCTTCTTCCAGCCCATTTACAATTTCATGGTTATACTTTAAAGTGAAATTTATTTCAATTATTTTCCCCCTTAAATCTAATCTGTCTTTTATTCTCTAGACTCAGTGACTCTGTAAGCTGATCATGATCTAAGTTGGTAATGGAGATATAAAACAAAATCTGTCAGTCTCTTTGCCCTTCCGTGATCTTATCTAAAACATGAAAACTTACAATGTTCTCTGGGAGCTGGAGAGACCGCTCAGCAGTTAGAGCACTGGCTGCTCTTGCAGAGCCCAGATTCAATTATCAGCATCCACGTGGTGGTTCACAACCATCAGTAACTCCAGATCCAGCGGATCCAACGCCCTCTACTGGCCTCTGTGTGCAATGCACACATGCTGCCCATACACACATGCAGGCAAACACACATAAAATAAATAAATCTTTAAAATAAATGTCCTCTGTTAAAAAAGAAAATACTGTGGGTAGACAGGTCTTGAAAAGCATCTGCTATGGTAATGTACACAATTGTGAGAAAATCTGTCTTTGGGGTATGAAGAGTGAGACTCGAGGGGTAAGATCAGGGTGTTTCTCCTGAAGGTTTGAGAGGAAGTGAGAATGTCCATCAGGAAGCCTCCCTCACTCTGTGGTGCTGATAAGCTCTTTAAAGCTCCTAAATCAAATACAGGGAAGAGCTGGGATCATACGGCACAAACACACACTTTCAGGGATACTTTATACTGCTGGCCTACCACAAAACGGACTTTTTATACCATTAAAAATAAAACCAAATGTTTATAACTTTAAAAACAGTTACTAATAGTTAGATATTTCAGCAGGAAACCTTATATTTTCTAGGTTGTTTTGATTCCGTGGAAGTCGATTGCCCAGTTTGTTGTTTTAACACAATAACTCTGCTTCCGTTGCACATTATCTGTGAACTTTTTAAAAAGATTTTATTTATTTATTTATTTATTTATTTATTTACTTACTTACTTACTTATTATGTATACAGTGTTTGATCTGCATGCATCCCTGCAGGCCAGAAGAGGGCACCAGATCTCATTACAGATGGTTGTGAGCCACCATGTGTTTGCTGGGAATTGAACTCAGGACCTCTGGAAGAGCAGCCAGTGCTCTTAGCCTCTGAGCCATCTCTCCAGCCCTATCTGTGAACTTTTATCCTGTTAGTTTCTTTAATCAAAAAAGTGCAGATGGGGCCGGAGAGGCCCGGCACCAAAGAACACTTATTCATCTTACCTCTGTAAGTTCTGGGTCTGCTTCTAAGCACCGCCATGGCAGCTCACAGCCACCCACGATCCAGTTCCAGAGGAATCCAGTGCCCTCTGCTGGCCTCTGCATCCATGTAGCACACATACATAGTTACAGACAAACAAACAATAAAATGAAAAATAATAATTTTTTTTAAAGGGAAAAGGACAGAAATAAAGATCCCAAGTGCTAGGCTCCACCTAGATGTTCTTGGCCCTGCTTAGACACATGAGGCTTTACCAGGGTGGGGGTCGGGGGTTACTGAGAGCTGATCGACTCCCACCATCCTGCCTCTGCTTTGCTCCTGAACGTCGATGGCTCAGTCCACTGATGAGTGACAAGACTCATGTTCCAGGATGACAGAAATCATCCAAGGGCAAGCATCACAAGCTTATGAGTGAAGAGTTAAGAAATTGTTTTTAAAATGTCTGAACATTGGCCAAGAACTTGCTGAATAATTCACAGTCATCATCTCGTTCAAAGTTTGTCCAAGGGCCTGAGGGACATCAGCAGAGGCCTGAGCCATTAGGAAACAGTGTCCAAGGATGTGAGCTCAGCCTCCCCTGTTTTCTCAGAGGAAAGCTGGTAAGTCTCAGTGAGAGACAGAGAGGCGGGCTCCATCCTTCCATGCACCTGTGGTCACAGTAGGATTTTTTGATTCTCTAGAACGCACCGTGTGTCCCTCATCCTCCTCTTTCTCTCTGTACTGCTGATGCTCCAGAAGACACATTTTAATATATTTTAGCTACAGCAGGAAATAAGTGTGACAGCGCCTTTTTAATGAGCCCAAGTTTGTCCTACTTACGTAAAAAGAAGAAAATAAATAATACTTTCCACTTCCTATGAGCTTGGCCCCATTCGGGTCAATAGGATCAGCTTTCCAATGGGGAGATGAAGTAATTTGCCTGAACGGTCAGCAGTCAGGGTTAAAGCTCTGTTTGGTCTCACTCTGAAGTTCTTGCCTTTTCCATTCTCAGGGATGGCACTGCCAAGCTTAATCTCCAAAACATACCCAATGTACTCCCCTCTCTGCTTCTATGCAGGTCAGAGCTAACGGAAAGAAAACATCAGTGGGTTGCTGGCTTGTTTTTTAAATCTTAAAATAATTTCCAAGTCCCTGCTGGATAGAGGGCAAGTTTCTTGGCCGGGTCTTTGCTCGCTTGTGCACCCCATGTCTAGGGAAGCTCTTCGGACTCCTCCCTGGCTGCTTGGTCTCCAGTTCTTCTCACCTGATGTCTCCCTGCCACTTTTCCAGACTCAACAGTCGGACATCAAATCGGCATGTTGCCTTCATCTGAGAAGTATGAACTTTTGATATACTATAACAGATACCGAGAGAGTAAAATTCCGCTTTTAACGGTTCCCGTTTATAGAAAAGGTTGGGCCGTCCTAACACGCTGCTAGAGACTCTGACTTCAATATGCAGTCTGTGCTGAGCACACACAACATGAAACAAGCATAGGCTCTCTACCCCGAAGGGGAGCCAGGCAGAAACTGTAGACACACGAGACAGAAAAGGAATTTTGAAACCCAGGGATCCTCCCTAGCAAGTCACGACAAGATTTTTAAATATAAATAATCCTTTCACTTTAAAAGAAGCACAAGGACATTGAAGATATTGACAATTCTCCTCTTTTACAGTCCACATCCTGGCCTAAAGAGCACTGGGTTTTCGGCACTTGGACTCATACCTAGCCCACAGCAGACATTTGGTAAATATTTGCTGGGGGGAAAATGAGTGAATACTTGTCATAGTCTATTTCCTGCTGCAGCGACACCCTACCACAGGATGGGTAAGCATTAAAGAGAAGAGTTCCTTTTAGCTCCTGGTTCTAGTACAAAAGGGAGGGGCCTTACCTGACAGTACTGTCGGCAGGGTCTCAGGGTGACATGGGGTACCAACACGGCTTTTATTGCAGTGCCCTCAGGATGCCCCATAACCTCCCGGGCTTCCCATTATGGCGGCAAATACTGGAAAGAAACCATTTAAAGGAGGGAAAATTAATTTTGGTCCACGGTTTTAGAGGTTTTCGTGTGTAGTCCCTTAGCTTCTGCACTAATGTGTGAAGCAATATAGCTCATCTCATGGCAGACAGGCGGCAGAGGCCAGGAAGGGGTGACAAGATACGCCCTGCCAAGGCACCTCTGTGACCCGCTTTCTCTAACTAGACCCCACTTCCTAGATGAACTTATCAGCTAGTCCCCCCATAATCCCATCCCCTCTGTAGTGACACAGCTGAGGCCTGAGCCTTCAGCACATGAACTGCTGGGGCAGACGGCACTCGGCGTTCAAAACGTAACATCTATGAACTGAGTCATCCACTCACGGGGACAGGGCCTGCCATCTCTTAAAGGTCCCACATCCTCCCATCGTTAATATCTCATAATGGGGCTTAAAAGTCTAGAAAGCTGAGTTTTAGAGGAGACAAACCACGGTCAAACCATAGCAATAATTAAAAACGCGTCCCTTCTTCCTCTTCTGTCGTTGTTCTGCTTTTTGATTCGTCCGTTCAATAAACACTTGTCTATCCCATTGACAGGCACATAGAACATGCTGGAAACACAGCCTTCAGATATATCCCTCCCGGCTCTGTGTGACTCGATGCAGCTCGCTCCTGCCTACCCATGCTTTACCCTAGAGCAACACCGCCCGTGTTTTTTTCTAGTTAAAATGAGAGGAATAACAGCTTCTATGACTCTCCCTGTGGAGCTATTCTGAAAATGAGGTAAAATAAAATGATTTGTGAGCTGTTGATGCCAATGTATCACCCATAAAATATGTATGTGATGTTACTGCGCGTTTAGTTCTCATTTTTGACACATCTAACAGAAGAATATAGGTCAAATGAGGAACCTTTAAATTAGGAAATGTTTACAGAGTTGGCCCAGAAGCTAGATGACTTGGTGTCCTAAAAATCTTTGACTAAAGGCCAGAGGTCACCTGGGGGAGTGCCTAGATCAGATTGGCCCATGGCTATGACTGTGGGGGCATTCTATTGGTTGTTAATTGACGTAGGAGAGTCCAGCCCACAGTGGGTGGCACCACCCCTAGGCAGGTGGGCCTGGGCTGTGTAGGAAAGGCAGCTAAGCATAAGTCTTCCTGTGAGCCAGCAAACGGTGTTCCTCCGTGGTCTCTGCTTCACGTTTGTACTTTCAGTGATGCACTGTAACCTGGAAGGGTAACCCAAAACCATCCTCAGAACTTGAGCTTTCTCTTGGTCAACAGAGTCCCTGAGCTGACCGCTGGCTTTTCTCTATACCCTATTTCTGGACTGCTGAGTTAGTGTATTTGTCCATCCCAAACTCCGTTCCAGGCCTGGCCTGAATGTCCCAGGCTGTGTCTTTGGGTATTCTACAGCATGGGCATCAAGCTCCTTGTGAGGGTCCACAACACACCGGTGTCACCACGCTCCTCCTTAGGACTTTCATTCGGGGGCTCTCCCTTCACATTCTCTGAGGCTGTCTCTATGTCAAAGCCCCCTGTCAAGGTGATAGAGCTTTTGTTCAAGTAAACGCAGGAATGCCGCAAGATAAGCTGAGGATAACTGGCTTGCACAGGAAGGCTTGGTGGAACTGGAGGTCCCCAGTCATAGCCCACATTACCTCAGCAAGTGCCATTGCCCTCTTGGAGGACAACGTTCCTGATGGACCTCTGGGAGACTTTACCAATGCTCCTCGCAAAGCTCAATGGCGTTTTCACAGGGGCTGGGGGTGTCAGATCTCGGGGAAGCTCAAGGTTGAGGTTGCCCTGTTGGTCTGCAGCCCCATTTGGTGCTTCTTCCTAGTCAGGGCACAATGTGGCCTCCTCAATCATGGGTGCACCTAGCACTGTCTGTGGAGTCTACAGAGGCTCTGGTCTTCCAGGTGGGACAGTGCACAGCATGCGGCAGACACGCTTTCTCCTCTTCAGGGCTTCGTGGCAGCTACCAGAATCTCCCACTCTTGGAACTCTTTGCAGGGCTCCTGTGGGGTCTCTTGGGTCTCCCTGTTTGTGTTTTTAGGATAAGAATCCTGCTCAGCTTTTTTTTTTTTTTTTTATAAGAACCTGTCATCTTCATGCCAGCTAGATGAGAGACTCCAGAGAGGCTGCAGCGGTCAAAACATCAGAATTTGTTTGTAATGCGCTTGGCTTCTTGCCACTGTGGAAGTGAGTGAGTTCAGCACAGGTACTGGGCGTCCTGTTCTTCTGGCGCTGTGGCTTCACCATGGCAACAGTGCTGTCAGGGACCAAAGAGTCCTGGGAGACAACAGATAACTCTGATCCAGAAGCCTTTGCAGGCTTCCAGTACTTCCAAATTCCACAGCCCATTCTGGGAGCAGAAATGGGCGTTCGGCACTGGGAAGTCCCGAAGACCCTACCGGACCCCTTCTCCAGTATAACCAGGTTGTGGCCCCACCCTCAGGACCCTTCCTCATATCTTGTGCAAACATGAAACTGTATATGCAATAACCCACACGAAAATGTTCGGTTTTTTTGTTTGTTTGTTTTTTGGATTTTTTTTTTTTTGGTCTGTGTTGATAATGTTGTTAATAAAAACATCACGAGAATGTAAAAAAAAAAAAAAAGATCTTTTTTTTCTGGTTTTATTGAGACAGGGTTTCTCTGTGTAGCTTTGGAGCCTGTCCTGGATCTCACTCTGTAGAGCAGGCTGGTCTCGAACTCACAGAGATCCACCTGCCTCTGCCTCCCGAGTGCTGAGATTAAAGGCGTGCGCCACCACCGCCCGGCTAAAATGATCATTTTTTAATAATAGCCTGAAAGTAAAAACAGTTGAAATGCCTTTGTCAAGTTGGGGCAATCCAAACAATGGGCACAACACACACCTTCCGGTCCTGTAGGGCTGGGTGCTTGTCATAAATGACAAAGAAAATGTTAGAGCCAAATGACACACTGAATAAAAATTATTTGCAAATTATAGCTTAAAAAGCCAGCTTTACTAACTGACCGAGACATCTAACTGTGAGAAAAAGCAGCAGCATGCCCGGTGCGGAGGCCACTGAGACATCTGGACACATCTGCGCTCTCTGGTGCTAGAACTCCTGGAGAAGTGAGCTCCCTCACCTCAGCCCTCTCACCCTGGGTGGCTTCAGGACTAGACTGGCATCCTGACCCGGAAGGAGGGAGTGTACCCTCCACACTTCCAGGAAGATGGCTATTTCCCAGACCTCCAGCGGGGACTCAGTGATACAATGCTTAAGACTAAGGACACCGCTGGCCAGTTGGTCCTGATATCTGGGCATAAATTAATATCCCCCTCATCTAGCCATTTA
>NC_134874.1:54428010-54553010 GCF_049852395.1 Peromyscus maniculatus bairdii
AAACTCAGCACACCAACTTAAAACCTCACTCGGGAATCTGCAACCAACCTCTGAGTGCCAGGCAGTCGAAGAAGCTGAGTGGCCGGCTCGTCTGGGTCACACAAACACAGATCAGCCCAAGTCGCCCTGACCTCTTCCAGTTCTGAGAACTGGCTGTCCACTCCTTGCTCACTTCACCTCCTCAGAAGGATTTCATTTGAATGCAGGCTTGCTGCATCCTGCTGCATCCTGCTGCCTCTGCTTCTGTGGGAGGGAAGTGACTCCAGCTGCTGCTGCAGGGGGACCGCTCTAAGCCATGTCGTGAGACACTTGGAGCTGAAGGCAACAGCCCACCAGAAAGACCGACTAAGGTCTCCCCCCAAAATGGAAATGGATTATGTGCTAATTCCAGATTTTTTTTAAAAGAAAATGTATATATATATATATACATATACATTTTTATATATAAATATATATATAAATATATATATATATATATATATATATATTTATGATAGAATAGGGCTCTTGCCCCAGCCTGGGCAACATCTTCCAAAATCTTGATAAACATCAATTAAGCAAGAGAAAAAGCTAAGCGGCTTTGAGGGGAGACAGCAGGATGAGGGAGAGGCAAGCAGATCAAGAGAGGATCCTAAGGGCCCTACTTCAGGACCGCCTCTGGGAAGGCTTTGAGGGACCCAAGGTGGTTCTTGTCTCTACAGTGGGTATACCCGTTGTACCCGTTTGGATTAAAGCTGTCTGGGAGTGCGTCTTAGTTCGAGTTTCAATTGCTGCAATGAAACACCATGACCAAAAGCAACTTGGGGAGGAAATGGTTTGTTTGGCTTACATTTCCATATAGCTGTTCTTCACGGAAGTAAGTCAGGACAGGAACTCAAGCAGGGCAGGAACCTGCAGGCAGGAGCTGATGCAGAGGCCATGGAGGGGTGCTGCTCACTGGCTTGCTCCTCATGGCTGCTCAGCCTGCTTTCTTATACAATCCAGGACCACCAGCCCAGGGTGGCACCACCCACAATGGGCTGGGCTGTCCCTCATAAATCACTAATTAAGAAAATGCTCAGCCGGGCGGTGGTGGCGCATGCCTTTAATCCCAGCACTTGGGAGGCAGAGCCAGGCAGATCTCTGTGAGTTCGAGGCCAGCCTGGGCTACCAAGTGAGCTCCAGGAAAGGCACAAAGCTACGCAGAGAAACCCTGTCTCGAAAAACCAAAAAAAAAGAAAAGAAAAGAAAAAAAAAAGAAAATGCTCAACAGGCCTGCCTACAGACTGATCTTTTGGAGGCATTTTCTCAGTTGAGGCTCCCTCCTCCCTGATGACTCTAGCCTATGTCTAGTTGACATAAAACTAGCCAGTACAGGGTTGTATTTTTAAGTTTGGTCAAAGGTTTCTGCATAAATACTGAACTGCAGCCTAAGGTGATGTGGAACCCACCTTGTAATAAATCACAGAGCCTTGGCCTTTCACCAACAGCCAGCCAAACAGTTCAAATAAGACAGATCATCTCCACCTCGTCCAATTTCTTCACCTTATTTCCTTCTCTCTGGTTATGAATGTAACCTGCCCTCTCGGTCAGCAGCCTGGAGCATTTTTGGTGACCAGTCTAGAGCCACCAGTAACACCAGTCAGGGCCTTCAAGGGTGGATTGTTATATTCTCATTTGTAGTCTCCCTCCGACACCTGCCTTGGGTTTCCTTCTTTTTACTTTATGTTTATAAGTGTTTGCCTAAGCGTATGTATGTGCATCATGTATTTGCAGTATCTATGGAGGCCAGAAGAGGGCGCCAGATCCCCTGGAGCTGGACTCACAGATGGTTTTGAGCACCCATATGAGTGCTGGGAACGAAACCTTGGTTGTCTGCAAGAGCAGCCAGTGTGGTCTTCGCCCCTGAGCCATCTGTCCAGCACCCTGGATTTTCTCTTTTGACATCCCCCAGGTGGGTGGCGTCTGTTACAGAATTGAAAACACAAACCAAATTAGAAAACAGACCACAGTCAGAGCTCCATTTCCCTTCAGTGGGCAATTGAAGGCAGTTAAAATTCTCTTGTTGAGCCTCAGATGTCTGTATAGAAAAATCAAATCCATAATTGTTACAAAATCTTACCTTTTTTGTTACTGATACAATTGACACATCCCTTTCATGTAGACATTATCCAATTTAAACATAATGATGCCGAGCAAAGCGTTTAGGGAAGAATAAAATGTGTAACGCATGTGGGGAATTCTCTCCCTCCTTGGAGAAGTGCCCCGGGGGTTGGCTCTTGTTTACTTAAGAGAGTTACATAGTTTTGAGACTGGCTGCTTATCTTGGGTAGACTGAAAGATGATCAGTTACTCAGGTCAGAAGCTGAGGTAAGGAAAGGGCTACTTCAAAGGGTCTGCTTACCCGGGGGAAAGCGCTGAGCAGAAACAGAAAGCTGGATATAATTTCCTCTCGGCACATCCACTGCATATGTCTCTGAGCAAGAATTCCAGACCCATCTGGAGGGAGAGAGAGGCAGGAATAAGAAGATTTGCTTTTCTTGCTGTTTGGCTGCTTGTGCAAACGACCTTCCCCTCTCAAGATAAATGAACAGAGAGGGGGATGTTTCCACCCCTGTGGGGCGGGACTGTTCAGTGCAATGTCTTTTTATTTAAAAGGAAGGCTCCAGCAACAAAAAACAATTATAGATGGACATTAAACTTGGGGAGTTCCTGTGCTGCCCACTCCGCTTTCAAGTACAAACGGTGGGGACAGCCGCAGGGTGCAGAAAAATCCCTGATCCACCCGGGGCCGGCCAGGCAACCGCCACTCCAGATGCAGGAAAGGTGATCCACCCGGGGCCGGCCAGGCAACGGCCACTCCAGATGCAGGAAAGGTGTAAAGTCAACAGCAGACATAACTGAAGTGCGAACCAAGGCCACCCACACCCCGTCCCCACTTCCACCACCCCCTGTTGGCTACACCCCACTCTCTCCCTGCATCTCCATCCATGGTTCAGCCTAACTCCCACGTTTTCCCAGCTTGCCCTGTGGAGATGAAGGAGCCCCAAATCCAGACACAGGTGTGAGCTATGCATGGCCCATTCCGTCTCAGAGCACTCAGACACAACCTTGGGAGTGAAATAACGTCAGCTATAATTCTTCTAAGAGCCAGAGGGGATCCACAGGCGTAATCCACAGTGTGTGTAAAGAAAGCACCGTCTTCTGGGTATTTCCAGTCCACCCCACAGCTGCACCCTAAACTTGTTCAAACGCCCAGTTCCCATCCTCCCTGTCCCTATACCCCACCCTGTCCTGTTTTCATTACAGAGCTGGGGTTGGACAAAAGTCCAAAGTTTCTTCATTTTTGGAGGAGAAACTGAGGCACACTGGGCTTGACCGTGACAGAATAGGCTGCTGCTGGGTGGGAAGGTGGAATGGTCACAGGACGCGGGAAAAGGATTGGCGGAACTTTGAGTTTCTTTGGTTCTGGCTGGGGCATCCAGCCCCAACCGGACTCCCAGGAGCTGTGGGGGCATCAAAGCTTGAGCTCTCGCTCAGCATTCTGGGTAAGGCGGTAGGCGCACAGAGGAAAGGCTTAAAAGAATGGGGGGGGGTACTGGGGGCTGGAGAGATGGCTCAGCAGTTCACAGCACTCTGCTCTTCCAGGGGGCCTGAGTTTAAGTCCCAGCACCCACGTGGTGGCTCACAACCATCTGTAGCTCCAGTCCCAGGGGACCCAGCGCCCTTTTCTGGTGTCCTTAGACGCACAGTGTTGAACAGGCATAGATGCAGACAAAACACCCATATACATTTTTTAAAAATTAAACTTCTTTTCTAAAGTTCAGAGAATCCTAGGGAAAGCTCTCTTACCACCTCCTGGTCCCCACCGTGGCCCCTGAGGCTGCCATTGAATCTGCCTGAGCAAAACCATGGTGATGATGGACAGCTTCTGCCAAGAGTGGGTGTGTGCCAAGCCCAGCCCACAGCCATGCCCTCCTCAGCATCACAGGGCCTGGATGGAACAGAGCCCAGCATTTCTGAAATCTTTATTTCATCCCTGATTGGGGTAGAACTGAAAATTCAGGGCCAAATTGGAACTTTTTTTTTTTTTTTAAACTAAATCTGCCACAGGGACAGACGTGGGTGTTGGAGAATATGCTTCCAACGAGCATTTGCTCTGCCCAGTAACCTTTGGGGCAATACCTCAGCATTAGTCATTGCTTGCTGGGAAGGAGTTTAGAATTCCAGAAAGTATTAGCGAACTGGCTGTGTGGTTCTAAATCACAGAGGAAAGGGTGGAGAGGCAGCTGGCGCCCTGCTTAAAGGTCACAGCACATTATTTCTACTTTAGTACCCAGAGTCCAAGTGGAAATAAAGGGGAAAGTTAAGATCCAAGTTGGTTTTCACAAAATAAACTGAGGCCAGGGAGCCACAGAGTTCTCTGAGACCCACTGGCTGCCATTTCATGAGCACCACTGAACACAAGACACACAATAACAAGGATGGCCACATATTACATATAAGCAGGCAATGTCTAGATCAGTAGCTGCCAATCACTGCCTCATGGACTCTGGGAACAGTGCAGATACAGGAGCTAAATGCAGATCCATCATCAGTAACTACACTGTGTGCAAGCCCGGGTTCCTCGGGCAGCTACAGTCTGGCAAGCCGCTCTAGAAGACCAGGGGATAAAGACCAATAACCATGGTCCTAAAATCGCACTGGCCCTGATCTCATCCAGAAGAACCTTCAGCCTCTGTTTCTCCCAAGAAGGTCTCAGAGAGTTCACACCATCTCCCTAGTGACTCATGTGACTTCCTGACTATTTCCAGCCATCCTTCCAGCTTTCCTCGGCCTCCACTTCAGTTACCAGTGGTCAGCCATGCCTCAGCATGGGAGCTGATTGCTCTCTCAACTGCTGACACTGGTGTCCTGCCCTGGTTGTTCCCATACAGAAAAAAAATGCTTCTCTTCACCAGGTTTGAGGTAGAAGGACATGGACTTGCATTCTTGGTAGGGTGCAATTCTCCCCTCTCTGGTGGCATGGTTTCCAGGACAACCAACACCCGTCTTTGAACAACCCAATTAAGTACCAGGACAAATGCCATGAACAAGGTCGAGAGCTAGCGAGCATTTGGAGTGCTTGGCGGCTTGTGTAGATGATCCCATTTCCTCTTCCTATCAGCTCCTGAGGCAGGTATTACCACCGCGTCCTTCTGAGGACACAGACTTGTAGAGACCCAGAACTTTGGACTCAAGTTGAGAGGATGGGACACTCTAGCCAGCTCCTGTTTGGGAGGAGCTTTCGTTGGTGATGTCAAGTGTCCAGAGGAACCAAAGCTGCAACTCTCCAATGATTGTCACCTGGCATATCTGAGGAGCAGCTGGACGTTACCTGTGTAGACAGCCTTGGTTTTCTTTTGGCCGTAATGCATTTGAAACTGGGACTAATGCCTTAAGAAATAAGAAGGGGAACTGGATAAAAGAAATAGCCCAGACGGTGAGTATTTAGTGACGTCAGGCTCTGCATGTTGCCTCTGCTTTCAACATGACACACTTCTCAGACCTAGGAAGCAGGCACTAGTAGTGTCTCCAGTTTACAGGCACAGAGATGGTAGCTGTCTTAACATGTCTATTGCTGCGATGGAACATCATGACCCAAGTGCAAGTTGGGGAGGAAAGGGTTTACCTGCCTTATACTTCCACACTGTAGTTCACCACTGAAGGAAGTCAGGACAGGCACTCAAACAGGGCAGGAACCTGGAGGCAGGAGCTGATGCAGAGGCCATGGAGGGGTGCTGCCTACTGGCTTATTCCTCATGGTTGCTCAGCCTGCTGTCTTATAGAACCCAGGACCACCAGCCCGGGGATGGCACCACCCACATGGGATGTGTCCTCCCCCATCAGTCACTCATGAAGAAAATGCTCTACAGCTGGATCTGATGGAGGCCTTTTTCTCAGTTGGGGTTCCCTCCTTTCAGGTAACTCTAGCTTGTGTCAAGTTGACATCAGAACAGCTAACATGGTAACTCATGTAGAGGGCATAGATATTAAAGTGCAAGGGCCGTGTCTTAGCTTCAGCTGTCAACATGACACACTTGGGAAGAGGGAGCCTTAGCTGAGGAACTGGCTTCTCGGATAGGCCTACGCGCATGTCTGTTGGGCATTTTCTCAGTAATTGCTAATTGATTCAGAAGAGCCCACAAGACATCAGATTAAAAATAAGATACATGAAAGTAGCAACCAGGGGGTGTGTACATTCAAAGAGGACTGTGGAGTCCAGCCTTCTATCTGATCCCTCCTCTTCGTTAATGAATATGATTCTACACATAAAATGTATTGAGATAGAAAGAGGTGAGTGCCTTAGGGAGGACCTAATTGCATCCCTGGAGGAGTTTAGGTGACAGGAGGGGGACTGTTAAGTCACTGAAGTGACTAAAGGTGGAGATGGGAAGGACAAGAAGTGGCACACTCCAGGTAGAAAAAGAGCTTGGAGGTGGGAAAGGGTCCTTGGGTCCCAAAACAGCTTCAAATTGAAGTGGGTTGGGCCAGCATGATGAATGGATCCGTCTCAGCATAAAACTGCCTGAAGTCATCAGAACTATTAGCAGGGAGACTTTTCCAGCCTTCCCTGCATTTCCAGCACACATGTAGCATGAAAAGCTCTTGGTAGTGCCAGGGGCAGGAGAATTCTGTGTACCAGTGCCAGGGAGTGCAGCTCTACCCCTGCACAGTATCCACTCTCGACAGGCATCTCCTATTCAGCAAGTGGAAAAGTAGGATCAAACACGTCAGTGGAGTGAAGGTCCTTGAGAGATCATGGTTTGGAGTGGGATGACTCAGCTCGCCACCAAGCCTGATGGCCTGAATTTGATCCCCAGAACCCACATGGTGGAAGGAGAGAAGTGATTCTGCAAGTTATCCTCTGACCTCTGACATGCATCATTATATGTGGGTGCCCTCTCCCCCATAAAATAGTGCAGTTTAAAAAAATCATGGCTTTCAAGTTGACATCACAGTGCCCAAAGTGACAGTCTCTTTTTGACTGCAGCTGTGTATGACCACAACCACAGCTGAATTCTAAGTCTAGACTCAGTTCTTCCTGCCTCATCCCATTTGGCAAGGACCTAGGTTTATGAAAACCAAACCACACCAACAAAAATCCAACTAGTTTCTTTCCTAAGGACATACAGGGCATTTCTTCTAATCAGCAGTCCTCATCTGCCTGCAGTCAGTGGACAGCAAAGAAAGAAGCCTAACACGGTGACACAAACCTACTGATAAGGCTAACTTTTGCTGTTGTACAACTGCTTTTGAGTTTCAAACAACTAAGCCCAAGAAGTCAAAAACAAAGTTGACAATGAATTTCAAAGTAGAACACAAAGTACTCTGAAACAATGAAAGTGTCCGGCTCTGTGGTTGACCAGTTGTCTAGTTCTCTACAGATGCACTAGCCTATTTGAACATGATCTAACAGATCTCCAGGGGTCCCACAATCCCTGCAGAAGAGGGAACTTGACACCAAGGAGGCAGCTCTGACCATGCTTTCTGCTTGGACATAGACTCTGCCTCCCTTGGGTAGAGTGCAGGCTTTTTCACATAGCAGAGTCTGTCTTAGTCAATTGATGCCCTCTTTACTGGCTTTTATTACTGCATGAAGTTGAAAGGCTTGATGTTAATGCGTCTTAAACTTCAAGACCACAACGCACACTTCCATTAAAGCATGGCCAGGCAGACCAGTGTTTCTTGATCAGTCACATGTGGTAAGCTTTGAGCATTACAGACAGGGGATTTGTTTTTTTCTCTGTCTCTTTTCTGGCTGTTCTGTGGCTTGCTCATTGGAAAATGGGTAAATGATGATTAAAAATTGTTAATAAAGCTCTGTTCCAAGAAGCATGATTTTGAAAAGAATTTGGAATAAAAACAGTGATGAAGCAAATTGAAATAATTGTCACTATGATTAAGGAAGAAAAAATTCAGATGCTTCCTGTTTGGGGATTCTAGTCTCCAAACATTTCATAAATCACAGATAGCCAGCTGCTCAATGTCAAGGTACATACCGTGCATGTCACACACACAAGGGACAGGCTGTTTTTCAAAGTTCCTGCCCACAGAGTCAAGCTTGTTCTCACTGATGCTTTTAACCCTGTCAAATAAGACTGTTCCAGTTGAAAGGCTAGTAATATGTCCTAGCACAGTGGTTCTCAACATGTGAGTCATTCTCAATGTGTGGGTTGCGACCCCTCTGGGTTTGAATGGCCCTTCACAGGGGTCACATATTAGATATCCTGAATATCAAATATTACATTATGATTTGTAACAGTAGCAAAATTGCAGTTATGAAGTAAGCAATGAAGGTCATTTTATGGTTAGGGGTCCCTACCACATGAGGATCTGTATTAAAGGGTTGTAGCATCAGGAAGGGTGAAAAACCACTGTCCTAGCACATTCAATACAAAAGCTTAAATTTTGTCCTTTATTTTTTAGAAACATCACACCTAGACATGGTTTTTGAAGATTTATTTTTTAATATGGGTGTATTGTCTGCAAAGTATATATGTACACTCTGTGTGTGTGCGCGTGCGTGCGTGTGTGTGTGTGTGTGTGTGTGTGTGTGTGTGTGTGTGTGCCTGAGGCCTGTGGAGAACAGAAGAGGGAACTGATCCCCTGGAACTAGAGCTACAGACAGTTGTGAGCTGCCATGTTGGTGCTGGAAACTGAACTGGAGTTCTCTACAAAAGAGCAAGCACTCTCGACACGGAGCCATCTCCCCAGCCCCCACCCCATTGTGTTTTTTTAAAGAAATAAAAAGTATGTTGCTAACACATAGAATTCACTGTCTTAGTCACTGTTCTATTGCTGTGAAGAGACATCAAGACCAAGGAAGCATATAATTGGGGTGGTTTACAGTTTCAGAGGGTTACTCCATTATCATCATGGCAGGAAGCAGACAGGCATGGCACATGGTGCTGGAGCAGTAGCTGAGAGCTTTACATTTCGATCCACAGGCAGCAGGCAGAGAGATAGAGATAGGCAGGATGAGGCCTGGTGTGGGCTTTTTGAAACCTCAAAGCCCACCCCCAATGACACACCTCCTCCACAGCCACACCTCCTTGTTTTTTTGTTTGTTTGTTGTTTTTTGAGATAGGGTTTCTCTGTGTAGCTTTGCACCTTTTCCTGGAACTCACTTGGTAGCCCAGGCTGGCCTCGAACTCACAGAGATCCGCCTGGTTCTGCCTCCCAGTGTTGGGATTAAAGGCGTGTGCCACCACCTCACAACAATGGCCACACCTCCTAATCCTTCCCAAACAGTTCACCAATGGGGACTAAGCATGCAAATATATGAGCCTATGGGGGCCATTATCATTCAAACCAGCACAGTCACTGTTGGAAATAAAGTAACATATATACACTCATTTATACAGTCATACATGGCCTATAAATGCGTATCTTTTTATTCTAAGTATAATGAAATTCATACATGAAAAGTTATCTCAATCGAATCAACTTACTTTCAGACCCTCTGGGTCTGAGAAGACCCAATTCACAGGAAGAAAAAGACTGTGAAAAAAAAAGCATATTTGCTCATGCCTAGGAAGTTCTGGCATACTTGAAATGTGCTAAATTGAAACAATGGTATAAAATACTTCAACAGGAACCCAATGGGAGCTAAGAAACTATTTACTTTAATCAGTTTATCTGCTATTTTTTATAATCGTGGATGCAAAGACATGGAGCCCTGGAATGAGGCAGATAGAACCCCTGGGTCCAAGTTTAAGTTCAAACCAGAAGAACAAATGAACTATGAGCATGTGCCAGCCCCTGTGAGCTATGAACAAACACTAGGGTGGGCTGAACAGTGGCCCTTGGGAAAACATTCCACACACCGAACCCAAATTCTTTGTGAATGCAACTTCACTTGGAAAGGAGGCCCTTTCTAGATCTGCACAAGTTACACAGCTTTGGATGAAGCCCCCTGGTGCGGTAGTTACTTTTCTCATCACTGGGACAAAGAAGCAACGTAAGCCATGACGGGTTTGTTTGGGCTTACAGTTTGAGGGGTAACCCATCACGGCAGTGAGAACAGTCCCGGCCGCAGCAGTGGGAGCAGGAGGCAGCAGGCCACATTGTGCCTATAGTCGGGGAGCAGCGAGAGAATGCTGGTGCCCAACTCACTTTCCCCATCTCCTCTTTCTGGCTACCCCTTAACCCCAGCCCATGGAATGATGCCACCCACATTTGAGGGTTTGTTTTCCCTCAGTTCAACCTCCCTGGAAACATTCTCAAATATGCCACACACACCCCCACTGGGTGTGTCTCCTGGGTGACTCCAAATCCGGGGAAGTAGACAAAGAAGATTAAACTGGATTAGCTGGGTAGACCCTAAATTCAATGGTACACACAGGAGGGGCGTTCAGGAGGAGAAAAGAACTATGTAAAGTTGGAGTCTGAGACTGGAGTTATGTAGCCACTGGCGTGGAACCTCCAGAACTATCAGAAGTTGGACAAAACTAGAAAATATCCCCTTGAGAGCTCTCAGGAGGAACATAGCTCTCCTGACAAACATCTGCCCTCCAGAACTGTGGGAGAATGAATTTTTGTTGTTTCAAGTCACCCTGTTTGGGTTAATTAGTTACAGCTGCCTTCAGAGATGACTACAAACAGTGCCTAGGAGCGGAAGGATGCTGTGCAGAGCAGAGGAAGCTAGATAAAACTCAGACTGCGACCAAGGAAACACAAGCAGAAATGTATAAGGGTCTGTGGGATCCTGTCTGCTGCTTTGTGAGATGAGACTTCGTGTAGGGCCCAGGCTAGCACCAAACCCATGATCCTCCTGCCTCAGCCTCCTGAGTGCTGGGATTACAAGTGTGTATCACCATATCCAGTCTGTACGTGTGACTTTTAAAGCACACGGGACTCCTATTAAGTCTTTTCAAGAGACACCGCCCGGGAGCCTCCCTTCACAGCTGCAGGAATCCTGGCTAGCTGGATTTGGATTGAGGCCTTCATATGCAGACCTTGGGGGATGGCTTAAGTAGACACTTGCCTTTCCTGCTTGTGCATATTCTGGAATATGGGAAATAAACAGTGCATGATCTAAGGGCGTCTGCTTGGCCTGAGCCACACCCACCAGGGACTTGTCTATGGCTGGGTGTGCCTGGCAGCTTGTGAGTTGGGCTAGACCGAAATCCACAGCTGGAGCTAGAAAGTTCTCGAGAGAAAACTCCAAAGGCAAGATTCTTCCTGGTAGGCCATAACCCCACAGTTTCTCTGTGAAATGCCCCCATTGTACACAGTTTTCTGAGAAAGGGTTAGTAATCTTTCAAAGGTTTTATGGCTCCCAGAAAAACATGTCCTAAGATCCGATGCAAACTTGCATGAGCTTGACCCTTTAGAAAAGCCTCCGTTGTGCAGGAGAAGCTTCTAAGTACAAAGATATGGACTATACTTTCTGGGGTTCCTAGAGCCCATAGGATGGGTAACGCCGAGTCTGATAGAAGGAGACGACATTGTGAGGAAAAACTGAAAGTTTGGTGTAGGAATGGAAGCCAAGGCAGCCTGCCTTGGGGCTGCCCTCTCACAACTAACATAGCAAAGAAAGGCATGTTACACACACACACACACACACACACACACACACACACACACACACACACACACACACACATCCTACAAGAGCCACCCATGGAAAATAGGCATGCCTTGTACAACAGAACACTGAGAGGCACCCCTGGGAACTCTGAAAAGGATGGAAGTAGAGGTCCAGGCCAAATGTCCTGCTTTAGTCTGAGGGAATAAGAGGACTACAGGAATTCTAGTTTTCATGTTGCTGGTAGCTAATTTTTATCCACTAATGTGTGCCTATTGAAGCAATACACCATTATAAAAGATGCAAGATTGATCTTCTCAACAGACCATACAAACATCCACATGTCCATCATTTCACAGTAAATTGGTGACAATTTTAACATTTGGTTCCATTTGAAACATCCCTCAGATTCATGCTAAGATCCTTGTGGCCAAAATAGCAATGGTAATATTTGTGCCCTGTGTAGCATAAAATATTAGCCGGGTGGGGCTGGAGAGATGGCTCAGCTATTAAGAGCCCTAGCTGAGGTCCCAGGTTCCATTTCCAGCACCTACCCTGTGGCCCACAGCTGTCTGTAAGTCTAGTTCCAGGGGATCAAATGCCCTCTTCTGGAGTTCCTGGGTTCTGCACACAATCATATACGCCAGCAAAGACTCTTATACACAAAACTAAAATGAATACACGTATTTTTAATTAACCAGGTGTCTCAGTCAAGGACGATGGGACTGAAGACTTCTCACTCAGAAGTTGTCACAGCATGTAGCA
Organism: Peromyscus maniculatus bairdii; assembly: GCF_049852395.1. Classification (NCBI taxonomy): domain Eukaryota; kingdom Metazoa; phylum Chordata; class Mammalia; order Rodentia; family Cricetidae; genus Peromyscus; species Peromyscus maniculatus. The sequence goes on from NC_134874.1 coordinate 54,440,327, forward strand.
CAGCCCACCACGCACACGGTTGTGCCGATGCTGGTGTGGACACACCTCCCCTACCGACTGCTAGCTGAATGAAGCTCAGCACATCCACTGTGAACACCACGTGATGCTTGAACATGGCGTATCAGCACGAAACAGCTCTCACTCCAAAGGGAGTAATGGTTTATTCGGAGCTCCAGTGTGAGTGACCATGGCCCAGAAACACAGATCCAAGCTGCCCTCAGTGACACACTCCACCATGGAGGTGGCTACATGGACTCTGCAGTCACAGAACGAAACTAAATCAATGCATTCCACCAAACACATTGGTAAGCAGGTCACAGCAAACAGGGAGAGCCTGGCTCTAGGTTCTAAATGATGATGCTCCTAGCTTCTGTTTGTGGAAGCTAGTGGTCTGCTAGGTTAGTGCATTACAAACGCTTTTACCTGGTAGTCAAAACAATGGGGGAGAATAGGTCAGAGCGTGAGAGCCATAAAAGCGGCCCAGTGGGCACGGGAAAGAAATCCATCAGGCAAGAGGAGGGCTGGAACCCTCTCTCCTCCAACACAACACACTGCGCCCAAAACAACTAGACCTGGCTGGAGCACAGAGGGCATCCCAGACTGTGTGAAGGTGATCTGCAGCTCATTATAAAACTAAAACACACACCCCCTGGGTGGAGATTTAAAATGCTAATTTTAAATGCATGGAGTATGCAGAGCTGGTAACTGCATTTGTGAGAAATCCTGTGCCATGCAAATGAGCCAAAAGCCACACTGTGCAACATAAAAATCCCCACCCTCGGCACAGTGGTTGCCCTTAAGCTTGCAGACTTGCCCCCAGCGCTGGCCTACTTCCTCCCGTGGAAGTGTGTTCTTTCTCAGCGAGTGCTTGCCTTTAATTGCTACCACCCATCCACATGTCTCCATCCAATCCATCCTTCTGAGACACAAGCACACGGAAGCCCTTCAGAGGTAATCACAGAACCCCGAAACCTGCCTGTATCAAAAGAACACTCAGGTAGATACAGAGCTGAGAAACAAATAGCCCCAGATAATTTTGGCTTTCCATCTGCAACATTCCCACTTTCCACAATCACATAAGTTTTACTCAGTCAGTCAGCCTGCAGAATCTTCTACGTATGTGTGGCTCTCTGGGGAACCCTGGTTCCTTAAAAGAATCACATTACCCTACATGTCACCGTTCTATTAAATGCAATGGTTATTTTAGAGTATACTCCTTCTACTCATAAATAACACTTTTTTTAAAGTTTACTGTAAATAGGGGCCATGTTACTACAGAGGCAGCCCTTAGACTGTTATGATCCACAGGAGCCTCTTGATTGTGTAAAGTGGACCGTGTGAAAAGACTGGCCTACAGACTCCAGTTTTTATGCAAGTACCCTCTCCAGTGTTGGCGCAGTGACATCAACCAACGACGATTCTCTCAGCATATTGCAGGTGGACTGATCTATGCACGTGAACATCGGGAGCACTGTAAGAACACACCAGCAGGGTGTTTACAGCTCCTGGTCAACCTCTGCCGCCGCCAACGCAGTGGCTGTCAACCTCTGCCCTCTGCCGCCGCCGATGCAGTGGCTGTCAACCTCTGCCGCCACCGATGCAGTGGCTGTCAACCTCTGCCGCCACCGATGCAGTGGCTGTCAACCTCTGCCCTCTGCCGCCGCCGATGCAGTGGCTGTCAACCTCTGCCGCCACCGATGCAGTGGCTGTCAACCTCTGCCCTCTGCCGCCGCCGATGCAGTGGCTGTCAACCTCTGCCCTCTGCCGCCACCGATGCAGTGGCTGTCAACCTCTGCCGCCACCGATGCAGTGGCTGTCAACCTCTGCCCTCTGCCGCCGCCGATGCAGTGGCTGTCAACCTCTGCCGCCACCGATGCAGTGGCTGTCAACCTCTGCCGCCGCCGATGCAGTGGCTGTCAACCTCTGCCGCCGCCGATGCAGTGGCTGTCAACCTCTGCCCTCTGCCGCCGCCGATGCAGTGGCTGTCAACCTCTGCCGCCGCCAATGCAGTGGCTGTCAACCTCTGCCCTCTGCCGCCGCCGATGCAGTGGTTGATTGGACAGGTTTTCCATCCTCTGTGGTGGGGGTCAAGGATGCAGACATCTGCAAGCAGGCTGTGGCAGTTCGCTAGAGCCTGTACACAGATGGAAACAAAAAGTGTATACTCCATCCCTTCTTCAGACGGTGGTAAGGGACAGAGAGAAAAAAAGATCGTACTTCTCAGGCTATATTATACTCCACTGAGGTGGGTAACGACAACGTATTTATATACAATGGGTTTTCTATAAAATAGTTTAGGGAGTTCCCATTTTATCCTATTTTTTTAAGCTCAATTTTCAGCCTTAGTAACTATTGGAAAAAATAGGAGGGGGAAAAAAATCAGAAAAGGGAACTTGTGGGAAAGTGCTGTGAGTGCCTCTCCCCTCAGGCCTGCTCAGCTGTCACCATGGAGACGCCTGCCGGGTCCAGGAATGACTCCCTAGATTCACTGGCAGAGCCTTTGAAATGGAAGCAGCTAGAAGCACAAAAACAAACTTAATGTGCAGTCCTTGAAGAAAGCGCCTTTGACTCCTGCCTGCCATGAGCGAGGAACAACAGACAGCGGGCATGGCCGCCTCTGCTCCCAGGCATCATTATTTGAGGTGCTTTGCTACAGAGCGCCTGGGCCCAACTGTGCCTTTGCCTTGGGTGGGGCTCTCCCATCACTGTTGATGAAACACCCTGCAAGGTCCGGGGGTGCGTCCTGGAAAAGGGAGGCCGGGCCTTTGAGATTCTGTGGAGGGCGTGTGAGAAGCACCCTGGGCCTGTGAACGGTGTGCAGAAGATGCCCCAGCTCAAGGGCAGCTGAAAACACTCCCCTAGCTGTCCCTCGTGCTGCTGCGTAAAGCCTGAGGATCCTTCAGAACTGGGGAAGGCAGGCTGCCTGTGAAAAGGGCCTTGGGTTTCATCTTACTGTGACAAGGATCCAAATTCTGAGAGCCACAGGAAGAAGAGCAAAGTAAAAAGGCATGGAGGTCCAGGGAGTGCCCATAGCTTTACCCACAGAATTCTTCTGCAAGCATCGTGTGCAATGAGTGGTACTCAAAGCCCCTTGCCCGGGGCTAAAATGGGTGCTGGCCCTGAGAACCCACACGTGCAGATTCCAGACAGCGCAGTGGGATGGCATCTCTCACAGGGCGTTCCACAGATGCCGAGGTTCCCAGCATAGTTGGTACCCTCGAGGCTAATGTCACCACACCATGTGCCAATCGACACTGCCAACCTGGCACATTCTCTGTCAAGGCCTTGCTCCTGACGCATTGCTAGCACAAGTCACAGCTAGGAGGACCCTGCCAGGGTGTCTCCACACTCCCTCCTGAAAAGGAAGCTTGCCAGAATCCCCTGGTCCAAAATGCATGGGACCCCCTTTCTTCCCTGCACGGGCAAAGCCAGAGCCAAGTCTTGTGTTCTTCCCTTCTCTAGCCAGGCAACTGCTGACTTGCCTAACCTCGAAAACAAACAGGAAGTAAAGGCTATGCGAAGGCTCGGCTGCTTCCTCGAAGATATTTATTCTGATTTCCCGACAAGTGAGTTAATTGGATGGGCTCCCGTGACAGACATCCCAGGCGAAAACGTGTAGCTTTCTGCCAAAACAGCATATTGCGTACGTTACTCTACTTCCACACTGGGACTGAGAGCCACTGTGCGTCGGGAGCGGCTGTACGTGGACCCAGGAATCAAATGGGCCACGTGGACCCAGGAATCAAGCGGGCCACGCAGACCCAGTTCCACAAAAGCACTCATTCCCTGTGTGCTTTTGCTGTCGTTTGGTGGGTATTTCTGGGTTCAAAGTTCAAAGGCAGCCATGAGGGGGCGGGGAACGGAAGCATGTTTGGACATAACCAGCGAGAGCATCCCAGCAGGCAGGAAGGAATCACCATGTCTGACGCTGTCTCCTGGTCCCAGATTCCTTTGACACAGGCAGGTTCCCTCCACACATCCCCCTCGGTGTTCTCTTGCCCGTGGGACACGCCCACTCAGGCTCCTGGCTCACCCCCCCTCCCACTCCCCAACAGTGGCGCCTAACTCGTTCACTGATGCTCCAGAGAGGCAGGCCTGGTCCCAAGTGCCCACAGGGAAAGGCAGACACCAGGCGGGCCGTAGGCTCTGTCATCCACAGAGTCACCCAAGATGGCTCTGCCCTCTTCCGTCCTGGCCATGAGCACGGACCCAGCCTTCCTGCCCACCCCATCAGCTGGTCTGGAGCCAAGCACTGAACCTAGGAGGCTCCATTTTAACCCTTGCCACCACACTGTAGAGAAAGCCCAGTTTTAATCCCGAACTTGGAAACAGAGACACTGATTCAGATGGCTCAGGAAGAAAGTGGTTACTGATTGCCGCTGCTCGACAGGCAGGATGGTACTGATCTCCCTGAAGTTAGCCTTCCCCAGGGCAGGGCCCCAGGGAGCAGAGGCAACCCACTTTTAAAAGGGGACACCAGTTCAAAGCAAATGGGACCTGCCCTGGACCATGACCGCCAACACATTCCTACAACACAATTACCTCTGAGGGATGGGGCCCCAGGACAGCCACCGGGCCTTCCTCCCGGCAAATGCCAGCTGAGTATGGCATTCCCATGTGACTTCTGGGCATCCCTGTGGCGATGAGCCATTCCATTTTCATTTTCATTGATTTGTTCCTATTGATTAAACTTTCTTAAATGGTTTAAGTTGCAGCATGAAAGGTTTCAAGTTGGGATAAAACAAAACAAGGAAACAGCTAAGTTTAGGGAGCACGGAGATTTTATACCTCCTTGTTAAGGCTTTGCCTACTAAGAAAGTCTATGCAGTCTCTCAATCTCTCTCTCTCTCTCTCTCTCTCTCTCTCTCTCTCTCTCTCTCTCTCTCTCTCTCTAGCTGAAATCCTGCTGTAGCCAGAATGAGTTTGAAGGGATCCAAAGGAAGCGACCCCTTGAGGTATTTATTTGTAGCTAGCTTGATGATTCCCAGCGTAGGTGGCGGCGCTGGGCACGTTTCAGTTCAAATTCCAGGTCACAAACAGGCTGGATACTTACAGTCTGCACGCTTACTTGTTTTGGCACACTTAATGTTCTCCATGAAAACCCCAACTTGTGGTGAAGATAACAATCAGTTGACATTAACCACCCAGGGCTGTGTGGCTCCGGAGGCCACCCTGGAGCAGGTCTGCAGGCCTCCTTAGACGGCGCCTGCATGCTCTGTGCATCAGTATAACCGTCCATGTGACCCTCCTGGTGTCTTTAGGTATGTAAGTTGTCACATCATGGGACACTGTCAGGTGTCAATCTCTCAGACACGGCCCTTTCCATTAAGGTGAACTCTGAGCCCTGCCAGATGTTGTAAAAAAAAAAAAAAAAAAAAAAAAATGGCATCATAGCACAGATGACCAGCTTTTGCTCTGAAGGTTCTGACGGCCACACTCCTGTTTTATCTCTCCATGAAGACACAGTCACACCAAGTCTCTTTCCTGTTTTCCTTCGGGGGGGGGGGGGGGGAGCCAGAAGTACTCACCAGGTGTTGAAACACAAACTTAGGTCTTCGAATTGACAACTTCCCTGCGCTGACGGCCGTGTTGATTTCCGCCTAATGAGAGATCCAGGGTAGGCAGGAGTCTGGAAGACACAGCCCAACCACTGTTTACGCTGCTGCTAATCACAAGCATGTTTACAGGAAAATGGCCTCATCTGCTTCCCACAGCTCCAGCCACTCAGCCATGTGAGAGCTGTCTTCAAAGTCAATTGCCCGTCATTTTACTGATTTATATTGAACAGCGAGCAAGGACCCCGAGAGGTATTTGCAGCTAGCATGATGATGCTCGGTTTATAAAGTGGCACTGGGCAGCGTGTTTTGGTTCAAATTCCATCAAGACAGAATGTAAATCCCCAGCCCCGCTACTGTGTTTACAACGTGAACACTTCAGATAAGCGGGGCCATCAAACCCTAAGGGAAGGAGGAAATGCAACCTGGATTTCTTCAAACAGAGCCTGAGCCCACATCTTCTTCCAGACCTTGGATGTGAAAGTGACTCTCCCAGTGTTTAAAACAGCTGTCACATACGATTTTTCCCAAGAAGTGCCCGTGAGTAACAAAGGATAAGAATCATCAGATAAGGCCGTGTGACCTGGAAATTTTCCTATTTGCCCAGATTTTAACATTTCTGATTTCTTTGGAGCCTTCTAACAGAAAATTTCCTTTGAAAATGTGAATCTTACAGAAAAGAGTGGCCTACTCAATTGCTAACCCATTAAGGTTCTGATTTCACTTAGAGTTCAGAGACCAGCTTCACTTCCGGGCCGTTCCCTCTCAATACCCCCACTGCCGCACCTCCCCATGTACTAAAGTATAGAAGCTTCCAGATCTCTGGGAGCTGGCTCTGACCAGCAGGACTCTCTTCTACACTTCTCCGTGCAGTCTTGAGCCACAGAATGCTGAAGACAGGCAGGATGGACGTGTTCAAGCCTCCCCTGACAGCAACCGGAAGCCACGCAAATGACTTAAAGACTGGCAACTGTATGCAATCTGTACTGCATTTCTCAACAACAAATTCATACAGTGTTTCAACTGAAGGGAGACTCAGAGGTCTGACTCAGCCCACAAAGCAAGGAAAGGGGGGCACAGTGACTTCCGGAGCTCAACAGAGCCCCGGGGATCCTTAAGAATCCAGGCACAAGCCAGACTGAACCATCCAAATGGAGGCTGACTAGAAGCTGTCCTGCCCGCTTCTCTGGCTCCCAGGGAAAACTGCTCACATCTAACCAATTCATTGCTTTTAATTCCTCTCTTCACGCTCCAGCTCTCCGCCCCCCACGGCCCCTTTTTCCCTATCGCCTGCACTATTTAGCCATTTCCAAGCTGTCTTTGTGCCTGATTTTTTTCCCCCATCCTTTCCTTCTGAACTTCTGCAGCCTAACTGTCGTACCTCATCACGCCACTTGGTGGCAGTGTTTCAGAGCAGTCCCGAGGCCTGCAACGTGGCTCTGGGCTGGGCCGGGGTTCTTTCCAGCACAAACAACGGGGCGGGCGAGCAGGCAGAGAACGGATTCGCTGGCGTGGTTGGGAAAGGATGAGCATTCAGTATTATGGTAACGAGGAACAGAGGTCTGTAACCTACCTGTCCGCGTGCGTTCTGTGCCTGCCTTATCCACAAGGCTGGCATCTGCTGTCACCTTAACAAAGGAATCTCAAATAGGAAAGCTGTTTGGGAGGTGTCCTTAGAAAGAATGACTATCACCTTCTGCTCTCCTCATTTTTTGATTTTTCAACCCGCCATTGGGCCCTGATTTCATCCACAAAAAAACATCAAACGAAGAGGAAGAAAGGCAGTCCCTGGAGCATTGTGTGTGTGCTGGACAGAACAGTAATGGTCTAATCCTTCTAATGGCTTTGGTCACCGCAGGATGTTAGCTATTAGAGGGGTCTGTTTCAAGGGGGGAGTGGGGAGTGGGGGGAAGGTAGGGCCATCTGCTGATTACAGTACAACCAGGAATGGAAAGGACATTTAAAGGGACACAGTCCACGGATCTGGACACAAGTAAGTTGTGTGTGGGTTTAAGGTCTATTTAGGGCTTGCGTTGTAGCGTCTGAATTATTTGCATAGTTCTAAATGTGATGTCTGGGGTGATAGATGATTCCAGGAACGACTCAGCTCCACCCCCTTGTCAAGAAGTCCGGAGGGGAACTATCAGGAATGTGGCCCCAAATCCTTCGCTGTTTACGTCATGGTCGGCTCCGGCTCCTGTGGAAGACAAGCCAAATGTTTTTATTACAAACAGATCGGAGCCAGCCCCAAACTGTGAGGAACACGGTGGATTGTCTGGCATTCTGCTCCAGTTCTCCCCGGCCCCCCGCCCCCAGCCTCCACATAAGAGACAGTTCTCAAATCCCACTGGTAGGCCACCCCCTCCGGCTCCCCCCACCCCACCCCACGCCCTCCAGCTCCCCCCCACCCCACCCGACCCCACCCCCATCCCTTCCTCTGCACTTTGCCTTCCCTCCCAGGCCTGACCATAAAATGAAGAAACTGAATTTTTTACTCCCCAAGTGAGAACCATCAGGAAATGAAGGAAACTCTGTCCACTACAGAAAGTTTGGGGGCTGGCCTTCCTGATGTCCAGAATGGAGATAAGACCAGGCTTCCTCTCTGGCTCCATAGGTAGTAACTGTTGGTCTATCTGGGGTTTTCTACCCCAGCTCGATAAGAAAGATGATGTCAATTGCTTAGATAACCATGCATCCTCTCATTGAGAAAAATAGTGAACGTCTGTCCCCTGAGCTGAGACTACGGACAGCCTTGAGGAGAGAGAGTTCCAGAACACAGACCAGGGAACGGGGGATGCTGGTATGGAGAGAAGGATACATGAGGTCACAGAAGCCATCACAGGGAAGCCAAATGTGAGATCTCGAAGAAAGAGAGTACTTCCAGCCACGAGGAGGGCAGGAGTTGGCCTGGAAGGTGGCCTCACACTGGTCAGGCACAGAGGACAAGAATATGAGGCTATTTATGAAGACGGCCAGTATGTGCTCCCGGGCTTGGTCAACTCACGGAGAAAGGGGCGAGGCAGCCGGAAGAGCTGATCGGAAGGAGAAAAACACGCCACCTGAAGAGTGAGGACAACCACACAGCCAGGCTCCACAGACAGGGGCACGTCCTGTAGAATCTGAGTGTTTTAGAAACGAGGCATAAGAAAGCCAATGGATCAGGAAGTAGCTGCCATTGGCGTGATAGTTCATCCCGGTTCCAAGCAGAAGGAGCGTACTACGCAACTGCGGGGGGGGGGGGGGGTTGGGGGGACGTTGGGGGCTTGGGGGGTGAGGGGTGAGCACAAGGGTTGAGCCTGGTCAGCAGCAGAGGGCAGCAGAATCAGTCAGGCTTCGCATAGACTAAAATGCGTGCTTCGTAACTCTGGGATCTAGGGACTGCCTCCAGCTGGGCACCTAGGCCAGAGGTACCCTTGAGAATAAGAGCTCAATAAAGGAGGAGGGTGGGGTGGGACCTTTGGTTGATTTGCCTCTAAAAGACAGGCTAGGATGGGAGTGGAGAAAGCAATGGATGACTAATCCTTGGATCTTTCCCTCCAGAGTTGCAAGCCCCCGCCACCACCACCACCCCACCACCACACACACGGAGATGTCAAACCATCAGAATAGAGAAGATAAAAGGCGCGGTCAGTGCCCCATGAGATCATTCAGGACAGCGTGTCTCGCAGCGCCATCGTCATCCCTATGGCTGTCACTCCAGTGCTCTGCACTGGGTGACTCAGCCTCAGCCCCTCACTGACTCCCCTCTGCTACTCCCTTCAGGAAGGAGACTCCCAGGAGAGGCTCAAATGGATTCAGTGGCCACCGGCCAGCACTCGCTGTTCTGCATGGGCACTGCTAGCCGCCCATGAATCAAGCGTCTACTCCTGGTCCAATCCATTTACCAGTGGGTCTCATGGCTTGGCAAGCTATGCTGAGAAGCCCTCCTTGGTGGGGTGGGGGACTGCATTCCGAGAAAACAAACGGAGCCGGCTCTTGGCTTTTCTCATACAAAGATTATAGAAACCAGGAAGTGAGTCCACGTCACAGTGGCAAATGTGTCCGAGGACTCTGAACGAGGTGATAGGTGGAATCGTCATTTTTATACAGAAGATTAGCTTGGTAATCGTTTGTGAAATAGGATGGAGAGGAAAGTGCTTGGAGATGGGAGATTCATGGGGATCTTATGACAGGTCCTCATGGATCCCGGCACCTGGGGGAGATCCTGGCTGTGGTAACAGAGAAGAAAGGGGAGTTCCCAGGGATCAGTTGAGGGAGGTACCGCCAGGGCCTCGGAGCTGACTGGTCAGGGAAGGAGAGAGAGAACAACTCAGACAATGTTGAGATTAAGAGAAGGATGTCTCACGAACAAAACCCAGCAAAGCACAGAAAGGGGACAGAGGCAGGAGAATTCAGTTTAGATGTACAAGTTCTGTTTGATGATGGACACACAAGTGATTACTTTGGCACCTCGGTAACCAAAATACTTGAGGAAGTAACTTACAGGAAGGAAGACTTATTTGGATTTGTGTTTCAGAGGTATTATTCCGTCATGGCGGGGAGTGTGGGAGTGTGGGGGTGTGGGGGTGTGGGGTGTGGGGGGTATGTCAGAACAGCTCAACAATATGGTGGAGGGGAGACACAGGGAAGTCACCGAAAGTGACCAAGGCAAGATGCAGCCCCAAGACCATCCTCCAGTGACCCACTTCCTCTAACCAGGCAGGAAGTTGCAACACCTTCCAACCATCTATTCAAATTTTGAATCCATCAGTGGATCAGCGTGTTCATTAGTCAGAGCCTTTGCCGTCCAATTGGCTCGAGACACATCCTCAACGGCTTGCCCATGGGTGTCCTCTACCCGTCTCCTAGACGACTCTCAGTCCAATCAGAATGATAGTCTAAATTAACTATGGCACACAGCAATGGTCCCCTGCTGCTGCTGCTGCTGCTGCTGCTGCTGCTGCTGCTGCTGCTGGGTCCCCAGCTCCTGCTGGGCCGGCAACCTTGTGACTCCGCCAATGATGCTCTCCTAAGCCATCAAAGGAGTGGCTCTCACTTTTCACCCATGTGCTCAGCCGCTCTACAAACACAATTTGTTTTGATACCACATTCCTGGGTATCCTCAGAGCCCTTAAAAGCCGAGATCCTGTGTGCATGGTGAATAGATGCTGGTAACGCTTGTTCAGTGTTCTCTCCCAACCTCTGTCTTGGTGTAGATGTTAAAGGATGGAAACGTGACTCTCTGAGTGCCTGTAAAGGACTTGCCTCCCTGCCTGATGCTGCCATTGTGGAATATTAGTTGAAAATGTATTACATTTGTTTATGCCGTGGAATATTTGCTTAATGATGCAAAGATGGGTTGCATTCTTTTATGTTGCATTTGTTTAACTCTGTGAAGCTGTGTTACTGTGCCTGTCTAAAATACTTGATTGGTCTAATAAAGAGCTGAATGGCCAATAGCAAGCCAGGAGAGGGAAACAGGCGGGGCTGGCGGGCAGAGAGGATAAAGAGAGGAGGAAAAGAGAAGGAGAGGAATACACCAAGGGCCAGCCACCCAGCCACACAGTCAGCCACAGAGTAAGAAGGGAAGAAAAACATATAGAATAAAGACATATAGAAAGGTAAAAATCCCAGAGACAAAATGTAGAAAAAGAGAAACAGATTAATTTAAGCTAGAAAAGCTGGCTGGAAACAATCCAAGCTAGGCCGGGCATTTGTAAGTGAGAATAAGCCTCCATGTATTTATGTGGAAGCTGGGTGGCCCCAAAGAGCTAAGAGTTAAAAATAAAACAAAAACAAAAAACTCCACACTAGAGCCAGAAGACAGAAACACAGGCTCGGAGAGCTTGTGTGGAATCGGCTCTCATGTGCATTCTCAGGGAAAAGTCTTGAAATATTTGCTAAGCTGGATGCGAACAAGTTAGCCTTTTAGGTTTTCTTTTCATTCTTAGTTTTTTGCTTGTTTCTTTTTTATGTGTACAAGTGTTTTGCCTGCATGTATATATGTGTACCACACATGCATGCAGTGTCTGCTAAGGCCAGAAGTGGGCATCAGATCCCCTGGAATCAGAGTTACAGATGGTTGTGAACCACAGTGTGGGTGCTGGGAACTGAACCCAGGTCCTCTGCAAGAGCAGCCAGTGCTTTTAACCACTGAGCCTTCCCAGCAGCCTCCTAGGTTATCTTTTCTACTGAACAGACGTTTTTGCCCCCCAACACATAAAAAGAGCAATAATCGTAATTTGTAATTGAGCAGTATTCTGTGAGTTAACATCTAATGTCACACAGCTGTATGCCTAATTGACAGCTAATAGTAGCCCGAACTCAGTAGAGAATTGGGTTATCTTTGCATGGACTTCTTGGATGGTGTCCTAACGTACGGCTCTGAAAAGTCAGCCACCATCCTTTTGTTTTCTCTCTCAGCTTTGGGTAACTTCTAACTTCTGCCTTGCCTTAATAAGTTAGAGCTCACCTCCAGCATCATTTTCTGAAGAAGCTCTCCTAGGTTCTCTCTGTTGTTATAACACAACGCCGGAGACGAGGTTATTTATGAAGGAAAGGGGGTTGTTCAGATACAGCTCAAAGAAGGCAGCCTCGTCTGATGAGGGCCTCCTGCTACGTCACAACAAAGAAGATGGCGTCGATCACGTGAAGAGATGATGGGCAGGAGCGTCACGTGGGTGTCTTGGGGGAGATGAAGGCACAGAGGAGGCTACTTTACACAGTCCACTTTCACAAGAGTGGATCCCGTCGTGACTGGCCACACCTCCTAACGTGGCCACACTGACAACCAAATCACAACATGAGACTTAACAGGGGTGAAACACACCAAACTCTCGCACTAGCCTCTCTAGGCCCCCGGACACTGTCAGAGTGCCGTCTGTTCATTTGCTTCCAGGAAATCAACGGTTCTCCTTTCATAGCGGGTACCGTGAAAATCGTTCTGACACCTGTTAATGTAGCGAGGAAGACTTTGTTCAAGACTGTTGCAGCAGATGTTATGACGCAAGCCAGGCCCACCTGCCTAGGGGTGGCGTTGGTGGGCTGGGCCCCCCTCCCTCTTGATAGAGGCAATTCTTCAATTGAGGGTCCCACATCTCAAGTGTGTCAAGTTGACAAGATTATCCAGCACAAGTGGGGGTCTCTGATCAATAATCACGGCAAAAGAGCCTTGGGGTTGACTATTACTAAGAAGAGCTATGAAGTTTCTCACTAACCAGATTATTAGTCACTTTCTGCTCCTCTCATAAACTACCTGAGATAGCCAACTTATAAACAGGAAGGATATTTTGACTCAAAGTTTTAGAGGTTTCAATGTATGACTCTTTGGGGACCCAGGTGAGGGGACACTCATGGTGGAAACGAACATACAGCAGGGTAAAACCACTTACGTCACGTCCAGCAGGCAGAAAAGAAGAGGACAGCCTCCCTTGAGGACAACTTCCCAAGACTCAAAGACTCCTTCCCACAAGACCCCATCCTCTTGAAGGTCCCGATACCTCTCAGTAACGCCACCCTAGGGCCCAAGCCTCTAACACACGGGCTGTGGGGAGCGCTCAGGATCCAAACTACAGCACCCCCGAACAAGAATTTTGCTGAAGACAGGCCCACAGTAATCGGAGACTGGCAGCAGGAAATAAAGACTTGATCAATTGCCCTATCAAGTGTGGGGGTTTCTTCGTAAAGGGACTTAACAGGAAAGATGCTAACAGTGAGTGACGCAGACCAGGCAAGGACAGAAGAACAAGTCCAAAGTCTCCTCGAGGACTCAGCTGAACCTGACCAGAGCGTGTCTAAGGAGAAACCGCTTCCTCCGCTTCAGTGTCCACGGGTGGTGGGGCCACGTGGCGACGCCTGCCTGCCCCTCCAGACTCTTAGAAAACAAGACCGACTGCTCTTCCAGACTCTTAGAAAACAAGATCGACCGTTGTTGGCTTCCTTTTATCGCACCCGCACCTGCCCTGTGGCTTGAGGCCGGGGCGGTGCTCAGTGACTCTCTCCGGCCCAGGCCCAGGGGTGTGGCTCATTGGTAGAGCACTTGCCCGGTATGCATGAAACCCTGGGCTGCTCTAGCGCTGAAAACCAAAGCACACATTTTTATGATGTGAATTCACGCAGTAAGGTACTTTGTGCACATTGACGTGGTGAATGACAGAAAGAACAGCCAGCGTTCGGAGCCGGGGGAGAGCCCCGGACGGACGGCAGGAGGCAGACCACACAGAGCCAGGGTCCGCTCTCTGCCTGTGGTTATTATACTAGTCTTTGTTTCCATTTGCTTCATTGCGCTTTTTTTTCCTGGTTGGCTTCCTGGCTGGGAATTTATGTCCAGAGGATGGGAGAGCAAGGCTGCTGAATGCCAGCTGGGAGCAGCGTACCCAGCTGCTGGCTGGGGCGCGCTCTGCCTACAGAGACCCAGGAAGGGGTGTGTGGGGAGCAGCCGCCCTCTCTCCCCTCCGCGTGGCCGCTGCCCTCCACGGTGCCCACCCTCTGCAGACAATGGCTACCCAAGGGGGACTTTGTTGGCAGGGGCAGCAGCAGGACTCTCGTTGGGCTCACCATGGGGAAACACCTCAGGGATCGGTCTTTCTGAGAATGGACACGGAATGTGATCCCGCATCTCCATGTCTCAGTTCCTTCCCTTCTGTTTCTGTATCCCCGGCGCCGGTGGCGTCAGTCTCACCCGCAGCCTACGCTACATCTTGACGGCTTCTTTTTCATGCTGTCCATTTCTTATTAGATTCCGGCTCAGCATGCCTCTCTGTAAACGTTATCTCCCAGTGTCTTCTCTACAGAGGCTCTGACTTAGAGAAACCAGTGGCCGTCTGCTCGGCCCCTCCTCAGGACACCCAGCTTATGGGTGGTGTTAGGTGGCGCTTTGCGGTGACCCCCCGAGAGCCCTGTGTTCAGATGCCACCCAGATTCTCCAGTGAGGGCTGCTAAGGTGATAGAGCCGTCTGGCCAGCTCTCACCGGCTCTATCGCTGCTCACATGGATGAAAGCCAGAAATGGTGTTCTGGCGCCCTGTGGCTCGGAGGGCAGTCTTCAGACCCCAGGCAGGAGCATCTGAGGCCCTCAGGCCAACAGCTTCTGAGGATGCCAGTCCTGTCCACAGTCCATCCAGGAGCTCAGAAGCAGACCCCCTCCGGTGAACCTTCTGACCCCAGTGGAGGCTGTACCAGGCAGGTCCAGCCTCGCCCTGAGCAAACGAGCTGAACTCTCCGGTCGAGCTTGGCCTGAGTTAGGACCCGGGGCAAGGCCCTCAGAAGCTACCTCGGACCCCTGTGGGAGATCGTCAAAGCATGCTGTTCCAAGCCACTGCACTCGGGGGCAATTTGTGACATCACAAAAGGCAGCCGGCGAGCGCTGCACCTGTTCTGCTTGGAAGCCTGAAGGACGTTTCGTATTTTCATCCTGGTGACCCAACTCTTGATCTCCTGTCCCTAAGACCACGGGGAACAGAACAGAAACATGGGCACAGGCAGGACCACTGAACCGCTACGTCACAGTTGACACCAAGGGCTCAGGACACCCACCTGCGGAGGAGCCTCAGAGGAGGAAGCACCCCCTTCCCCCACCCCAGCCCCCTGTGGGACTCAGGAGGCGCCATTGGGGGTTGGCGGTTAGGGGTCGCTGGGTCAGCCGGCTGATTGTGATTATCCTGTGTGCACTGGGCAGCAAGAACTAACTGTGCCTCCCTTCACGGACCCTGCACCGGACACACAGACATCCCAGCGGAGAAAGGGAGGCCGGCGCCTCTGGGACAAAGAGCCATAGAAACAGCACCGAGTTCACATCATTCCAACGGTTTGAAAAGTCACCTCGGGGCCCGGGAGACACCCCCAGATGTGTCTCCTGTGAGACTCCAAACTCAGCCAAGAGGACAGCGAAGACTGTCCCTCCTGGGTCCCAGCGAAAGGAAGGTGGCAGCCACGGGAAGCCAAAGGAAACAGGAGAGCATCATCCAGGGCTGTGCACCAACTCACCAAGGACTTGGCCAGGCTGTACAAGTGGAGCTTTGAGGCAACCCTGACTTGAGACCCAGGGAGGTCCCTGGTGAAGTTACCTTCATCATGAAAGGATTTTCAGGAGGGTCCCAAACTTACACAGACCATCAACCTCCCCCACCCCCCCCCCAAAGCTGGGGTTCTTTTAAATCCTTCATGATCCTATGTATTCGGCCGGATCATTCCGCTCTGAGAGAGTTCCCTGTCCCCAGGTGACAGCCTGTAACATTCGTGGGCTCTGCATCCATCTCTCCCCACTCTTGGGTCCCGGATGGCCTTATTCTAAATGCCAGTCTCTGCCCACCCTGCAGACGTTTCTCAAGTCTACGCCCCTTTTCTAAAGCTTTGCTCTCCCGACTCCTGAAATGGCAGGTCCCTGCTAATCCATCGCCAGCTTGATGGTTTTGACAGTGTACTCGAGGGGCAGAGAGCGAGCATGTTTCCTTCCTAGATGCCACCCAGAAGCACCGTGATGCTCTCTGCCTGTGCCTTACAAGGCACAGCGCTTCCCTGAGGAGGCGAGGGGATGCCTAGTTCGTTGACTGGCAGCTGAGACCTGTTCGGCACAGCCAGGGAAAATATCCAGGACAGAGACAAGCTCAGGTCGTGTAGCCAAGTGGAGAGGTTTTCTGGGCCTGCCTTCCACACAGCCACAGGAGGCAGACCACATGCCTGAGTGATCTACTTACAACACACGGTGAGTGGAATAAACTCATGGCCTGTCCTTCAGCTGAAAAGGCGGTGCACACAGACTGAGAAGAAGCTAAAATGAAGTGTCTGGTGGTGGCTGGTCATAATTCAGAAAGACAAAAATGTCAGATTAAAAAAAAATTTCAAATATTTTAATCCTGACAGATCTGAATCTCTGAGTCCCAAATCCCAACTATTGAAATCCTGGAAACTGCAATTCATATTTCACAAGAGGACTCCACAGGGGTAGGAGCCTTTCGTGAAGAGATGAGTACATGTTCGGATGCATCAGAACAGCTACTTGCTGTGAGGTGAAATGAATACACATGGTAACTATTGTGGGGTGCGTCTGCTTCTGTGATTCAGAAGCCTGCTCCTGGGGTACACCTCCTCACACTCTAGTGTTCCAACTTCTCACATGTCAAATTTTCTTCTTAGAGTTTTTGATTATTTTGTTTGTTTGTTTTATTTTTGTTGCTGTTGTTAAATGTATGTAGGCATCCTAGTTTCTTGGAAATCACTATGCTGTTCATTTCATCTTTTCATTATTTCTAATATTGGGGGCATACATTGTGGGAAGACTTTTAGAGAGTTCTTATTTCATGCATCTTGGTAAATTTGACTCGTTGAAGTTCCTTACCATGGCACTGGATTTGTGTAAGTCCTTTGTGCTTATGTGTGAAAAGGTTAAGACTTTCTCAATAAACAAAGACATGTCCTTTTTATGTATCTACACTTGGGAGAGACAGAACTTTCAGAAATATTGTTCCTCTGTTGGCTGCATCTGCAACTGCCCTTCACAGTTTTGACGCCTCGCATCAGAAGACTCGGGGTGTCTTTTACAATACAGCAGATGACCAAATGTAATGTTGGGTACATGGAACTGTCAGCCCCAGAAGTATGCACGCAAGCATTTCGTGTTTTGACAGCTCTCTTTGTGAGCACAATCTATCTGTTCACAACTGTGTGGCTCATGTAACTGTCCTTGTGGACCTGAATGCTTAAGCTTGTGAACACACGCTATGATTGCCTATTTTACTGTGTGAAGTTACCAGTAACCGTTCTGTCCTTTTTTTTATGTGTTCCTCGAATGGATTTCCTTTTTAAAATGCTTGTTATTTTTCCAGATATTGTATTTTTGGAATCCTGAGGCATGTGTACATGTGTGCATGTGTGTGTACAGGTACCACGGTATGTGTTCAGAGATCGGAGGTCAGCCTCCAGGTTGGTCCTAGCCTTCCATCTCGCCCAGCAGTGTCTGCACAGGCTCGGTGACCCCCGGGTTTGTCCTGCTCTTGTGGTCTCTGCTGCTCTTGCCCCCGTGGGATCGCAGGAATGCAACCTTGCGTGGGTGCTGAGGACCCAGACTCAGCTTCTCACATTGCATGGAAAACGCTTTCCTCCTGAATCAGCTCTCCAGGCCTGTCTGCTTCTTTGTCTGTCTGTCTGCTCGTTTTTTAAGATCTAGCACTACCCAAAAACAAATTAAAATACTGTTTGATGACTATTTCGTTTTTAAACAGATATCCTTTCCATTTTTTTATTTATGTTTTTTAGATTTCTTTTATCTGATACATATGAGTATTTTGTTCTTACGTGTGTCTGTGTGTTACAGTGTCATGTGGTGTGCTGGGACTTGAACCCGGGTCCTCTGCAAGAACAAGTGCTTTTAACAGCCGAGCCACCTCTACAGTCCCTTGACTGTTTCTTGAACATCTATGCCTTCAACCACTTTTCTAGAAGCTGAAGACAGAGCAGTGAGAAAAAAGATGAGATTATGTGACCTCTGGGAGTTTCCTTCCAGGTAAGAAAGGCTTACCAAAAAAAGACACACTATGATGTTATAACATCATGTGTCCTATGGATACAATAAAAGAGAATGGAGACTGTATTGCTGGGGGTCAGAAGGACAATGTTTTTGTTGTTTCTGTTTTCAAGACAGGGTTTCTCTGTATAGTCCTGTCTGGCCTGGATCTCACTCTGTAGACCAGGCTGGCCTTGAACTCAGGCTGGCCTTGAACTCATGGAGATCTGCCTGCCTCTGCCTCCACAGCGCTGGGATTAAAGGTGTGCGCCACCGCTGCCCGGCACCAGAAATACAATTTTAAAAACAGAAGTTGGGCAACCTTATGCTAAAAGGGTGGCACTGGGGTCCATACCTCAAGGGAGTGAGTCAGCTGAGTATATAGAAGAATGTCTGAGACAGACCGAGAAACAGGATGTGCCAAGACCCTGAGGGAGAGCTTGCCTGATGTGTTGAAACACATAGAGCCTATGAAAGCAGGGGAGACTTAGCAAGGAGAGAGGGGAGCGTCCAGGCAGAGGGAGTGTAAAGATCACGGGAAGGCTGGGAGTTTGGGGCTGGGATACTGGGCCTCCAGCATCAACATCCTCTGAGAGCTTGAGAAAAATGCAAAACGTGAGGCGCCATTCCGAGTCACCCAGTCAGGGCTATACCATCACGTGATCTCGTACCGTCACGTGATCTGGCTCCAGGGCATTCACAAGTGTGTGGAGCACTGACCTAGGGCTCAAGCAACCCGCAGTTACGTCTTCTCTATTTACCTGAGCAACGAGGCCAGTGCGGTGGGGCGCTGTGACTGCAGGGGAACACGATCTGCGGCCCTGGCTGGTGTGAGAAGTGGAGAACCGCGGGACTGGCCCCCTTTCTTCTTCCAACTCTGCCTGTGTCCCCTAGCAGGCACCCAGAGTTTCCCCCAAGCGGTAAGGGCAGCTATAGCCACCTCGCCTCCACTCCATCCCTTTCTCACTGGCAGGTCTGAAGCTGAGAGCCTGCAGAGAGAACAAAGCAGCCCTCACGGGGCTTGTCTTCTTCAAACCATTCGGTTCTCAGACCTGGGAGCGGCTCCTGGCTAAGCACAGGTGCTGAGGCTAAAACTGAACACGGGTGTGATGGTGCCAGGCTCTGAAGACAGCAGGCGGCGTGCGGGCCCGATCTGCCCACTGCAGAGAGAGCAGCTGCCCCGGGAACCGCTGACGAGGGCAGTTCCGCGGCGAGGCAAGGGAGACCAGGCGGAGGCCGCAGGGCAGAACTCTGCTCACAGCTCTGCACCCATCCTGCCTTATGTCTGCTCCCTTTAACACCTGCCCACAGGAATTCGTGTGTGTGTGTGTGTGTGTGTGTGTGTGTGTGTGTGTGTGTGTGTGTGTGTGTGTGTGTGTCTCAGATGCAGGGCTAGAGGCTGACTGGCCAGCTGGCTTCAAAATGAATTCCCCAAGAAGAGAACCACCAGTGCAAATGTCGGGCTCCACCCAGGAAAATCACCCACACATTGTCAGTAACTTTAAATTCTCCCTTTCCAGAGACCGATTCTTGCCATAGGATGATGATGATGATGATTCTTCCTTCTTCCTCCTCCTCCTCTTCCTCCTGTTCTTCTTCCTCTTTTTCTTCTTCTTCCTCTTCTTTTCCAAACAAATCATCATTAATTGCCAGAAACATTAAAAAATGGAATGTTCTGTCCACATTTTGATTCTTTCTTTAGATGAATGTCACCACATGTTAATGCCCAACAGTCTAAAATGCAAGCTGAATAGTGTGAAAGGCCCCAAAGTAGCTTGACCACACAGCAGCCATGATAGGCTTAGGGGCCTAGACACAGCTTCTGTGACAGGCTTACTCCAGGCAACACCCAGATCCAGGAAAAGTCTCAAGCTGATACCACTCAGGGATCCACCCAGGGGTGAGGAAGTACCTGACATCCCAAGCATTCCAACCACTAGATAAGGTGGCCAGATGTCCTTGAGTCTAGCACACACCTATTTTTTGTTCTACAGATACCCCTGGACAATTGTCAGCCAATCAGGGTCCTGGACCCTGGAAATTCCCTCACCCCAACCTCTGCTATGATAAAAACCCAACCCCACCTGGGCTCAGGGCTCTCTGCTCTCACCGCTGCATCGGACAGACAGAGGGACCAAGCTCTGGAGCTTAAAATGAAGGCTCTTGGCTTTTATATGTGGGATTTGGTCTCCATGGTGGTCTTTTGGGGGTCCCCGAGATCTAGGCATAACAAATAGAAGCTGGACTCCTCTGTATAACAGCAAGCTCTGGTCTCACTGGGGAACAAGATCCTCCCGTTCCACGGATTGACGGGTGTGTCCTGACACATGCTAGTTGTATCTGAATGCACATCCATGTTCTTCTGTCATGACCTATGGTGGGGATGAGCTTGCACAACGCCTGTGAGTCATAAGGGCCCACGGATGCCCACAGAGATGGCACTCTCACTCATTTGTGCCAGGTGTTCTGCCCCAAGTCCCGGAGCATGATACCCACTGAGCTTCACAGTCTCCTTGGAACCAGGGTCAAGAGTGGAGTATGTCTGTGTGTGCGGCCAGCTCAGGTACCGCCAGGCATCATAAGGTGAGCATGAGCAGGGGCACTCAGGTACCACCTCATGGCATCTCCATCCCCCAGTGGCATCTCCAACTCCCCTGCAGTTGGTTCATTGAGTGAAAACACTGCTTTACACTCTCCATGTCGCTTTAAAGACAACTGAAAGTCTGACCTGGTAACTCTATCTCCCAGGCAACCCATCTCTCTTAGAAAAACAAAAAAACAAAAAACACTTCTCAGAATGGCAACCTCAAACCAAGGCTTCTTCCATCGTCCTGTGTATTCTGTTTATAACCAGTGAGGCCGACATGGGATCTGCTCTGGGTGTGTGGGGGCTGTGAAACTTTATCCACCTTTGGCATTTTCGACTTTGATAACCTCTCAGGATAGCCCCCCCCTCCGCCCCCCCAGGTATAGCCCTGTCCTGGGGAGACAAAGCAGCTCACCCAGCTGTTTTGAAAACAAAACCAACTGCTTTGAAAATGCAGATCAGCCCATCTCAGGCCCGAAGTCCAACCTCCTCCGTGGGTCTCTCATCCAAAAACCGTGACTCACCTGCCATGGTTCCTCAGTCCCCAAGATTGGAAAATTAGTGGTGACTTCTGCAGGCCGGGGCGGCTGGAAATACTCAGACCAGACCAGCCTGAGCCCTCCTGCCTCGCCCTGTGTGTCCTCCCACACGCCTGCCTCCCGACAGACATGGGCGCTGCCCCATGGCCTGACATGCCCCTTCCGGAACTGTGAGTAAGGACCTGTCCTTTCAGGGACAGACATCTCTTATCTGCGGGTCTTTCTACGCCTCTGATTTCCCGTGAAAACACTACATTTGAAAATGACAAAGAGGACAGAGAACCGTCATGGTCCCTGAAGGGTCGCCCTCGGTTAGGGTAATAGCGCGGCCTTTGCCCATCCAACGGTAATATTGGGACTCGAGTCCTGTCTCCTGGTGCTGACACCCCCAGAGGGGTGTTTTGAGGTGTCTCTCACTACACTGTAGCAAACTGAGTCCAAGTTCTACACACACACACACACACACACACACACACACACACACACACACGTCCCTCCCCCAGTCCCCTGCCTCCACATTTAGCATCTCTATCCACTGGTTTCCTCAACGCTGAGACCCTGCTGTCCTTGTCTCTCTTTCGCAGTCCATCCCTCCACCCCATCTGCTCTACCACCTCTCAACCCTCCACTGCTCTCCCCCTCTGCCACCCTCGATCATTTCAGCTGGCATCCTTCCTAGTCTGACCGGTTTCAATCGCCCCCCCCCCTCCATCTCTCCATGTAATAAGCCCAAGTACCATTGTAAGCCACACATCACTTACCCTAACACCCTTGCCGTAAAGTAGTCAGTTGCGGGCTGGGTATAACCTCAGCACTTGGAGGGTTGAGGCGGGAAGATCAAGGCTTGAAGGCCAGCCTGAGCCATATAGTGAGACCCTCTCTCAAAGCCAAATTTATATTTGTGATTGGATTTGAATTCTTAGCACATACGGGGAATGCCTCTTCACTCTCACTTTTCTGTCTTTGGTCACCAACCCTAGCCACCCCACATTTCCTAGTCCCCCCACCCACACACACACCTGGGATGCCCTTTGATGCATGCTTAGCCCAGGTTAGCCCAGGTGGCAGGCATTGCCAGCACTCACCAAGTCCTCTGGTCCTCTCTCACGCTAGGTTCTGATCTCCTAGGAACTGGGTGTGGCGTGGGATTTGCTACAGCCAGGGAAAGGTCAGTAGAAAGGGGCATATGCCACCCCCAAGCTGAGGCAGCTGCGAGCCAATGCTCCACGTTCCAACTCTTCCCAGCGATGTGCTGGAGGTCAAGCTAGCATGGAGGTGCCGGACCATCAAAGCCTCCGGGAACACCGGGACACATATGGAGGACAGCTGCCCTGAAGAGCGGCCCAGCCCCTCAGCCCAGTGATGTGAACAAAAAGTACAACTTAATTATGCCGAGCCCCTGAGATTTGAGGGTTGGCTCGCCTACCTAGGACGAATGCAGCTGAGTTCAGACTGTTGTTCTTCATACCACAGACGGGTCCCTAAATTTGGTCTCCTTTCTGTCCTCTGGAAACCTTCCTCCTTCTCTCTTACTGTTTATCAGTTTGTAATTATGTGTTTGCTTTGTGTTTTTAGTTATCTGTTTCATCCAGCAGTTGCAGAATCCATCTGGGCAGGGACTTGGTCAGATGCGTGTGCGAGGGAGCCTCTAGTGAGTCTGCACACAGAGCCCATGTGCCAGAGGCACTTAAACAACATGAATGAATGAATGAATGAATGAATGAATGAATGAGTGAATGAACACTGAAAAACATAGCTGCCATGTATTCAGCCAAATCAAAGAAAGAGAAGAGGCATGGTGGGAATAGAAATGGCCAGGAAACGTGGTAGCTATCCAGTTACCTGTGTGCTGCTTGCGTTCCACCGACTAAGGTGGGCAGGCCCTTTTCCTCTCGGTTTCCTGTAAAATTCTTTACACGTCTGAAAACAGACCCAAGGGTAGAGTGTGCTGCAAGGACCTGGGGCACCGCGTCTGCCCCACTCAAGGACTCCAGGGTACCAGATCTGCCCCATTCAAGGACTCCGGGCACCAGATCTGTCCCACGCAAGGACTCCGGGGCACCAGATCTGCCCCACGCATGGACTCCGGGGCACCAGATCTGCCCCACGCATGGACTCCGGGGCACCAGATCTGCCCCATGCAAGGACTCCGGGGCACCGCATCTGCCCCAAGCTCTCACTGACCCTCTACAGAGATTCAGACACAGGGGCGGGTACCAAGAGATTCAGAACCAATGAGAAACTGTGGCAGGGAGCCCTGTTGAAAGTGCCCATTGGGGGCAACATCCTTGAGACCTTCCTGTCACGTACGTCTCATCACAACCTCCAGAATCACCCCCAGTCCCTAGGGAGGAAAGGGAAGTCACAGGAGGGACCGAGACCCCCGGCAGAGTGCCTGGTGTCCTCGTCATCACCGTCACCATCTCATTAGTGGGTGTGCAGCACACAATGGGCTTGACACACAGGCTGAGGAGCAGTGGGCACCCAAACCAATACCTGTCCCGGCCCAGGGGACTTAGGTCCCACCCTTTCTCCACGTCTGTGTTGAAAAGCCCCCTCAAGTCCCTGCCCCTGGGCATTTGTGAGGAAGGGATGTTGGCTCCACAGCAGGAAGCAGCCACTCTAGGCCTCATCTGGGTCCTTGGAATGGGGCTTTGAGAGGTGGCTTTGCATTAATCCCCATTGTCTGATAGGTCGGTGACAATGCTCTTTGTCATTTGTACTTGCACTGGGCTATCCTCAAGTCAAACTGCCACCAGCTTCGTCAGGTCAGATGCGGCCTCTTACAGGAGATCATCACATGGGGCTTGTTGGCTGGACACTCCTTCGCAGAAGGAGGGTGTGGCGGTTTGAACAAGAACGGCCCCCACAGGCTCATATATGCGAATGCTTAGTCACCAGGGAGTGGCACTGTTTGAGAAGGATGAGGAGGCGTGGCCTTGCTGGAGGAAATGTGTCACTGGGGGTGGGCTCTGAGGTTTCAAAAGCCCATCCCAGTCTCAGAGTCTCTCTCTCTCCTCTCCCTCTGCCTTTGGGTCAGGATGCAGCTCTCAGCGATATCTCCAGCACCATGACTGCCATGCACGCCACCACGGTCCCTGCCGTGATGATAACGGACTGAGCCTCTGAAACTATAAGCAAATTCCCACTTCAATCACTTCTTTTATAAGAGCTGCCTGGGTCCGGACATCTCATAGCAACAGAACAGTGCCTCAGACAGAGAGGCAGGGAAGGCCATGGGACCCCCACCTGCACCCAGTCACCACACCCCACCCACCAGTTGTATGCCATTCTGCCCTAATTGCATGTGCCCTCAGGGTCTTGAGGAGGAGGAGGAGGAGCTACAGAATGTAGGTAGGGGAGGGCTAGGGGAGGGGGCTTAGGTGGGGGGAGGGCTAGGGGAGAAGGGGCTCTATCTATGTGGCCATGGGAGAGTCATCATCCATGCTGGGTTCAGACCATCCAGTACGGCTGCATTAAGGTCCCCCATGCTCCTGCTCATAACCCCTCACTCAGTGCACTTTAGGTCAGCCTAATGAGCTCATTGGCTCCCCCAAAAGTAAGCTCCAGTGGAATCATACCTCCATTTGTCGTTTGGGACCTTAGAAGGAGGGGCGGATGTTGCTGATGTCTCCATCGGGGAAGGAATTTTAGCAGTGAAAACTGTACAGCCATGTAAAAAGATGGGCACATATGTTACAAATCAGAGCTCAGGCTCCCTTCCCTGTGTCCTCTCAGCAGGCCTGTGATTTTTGTGGCTGCTTGTGCATACACAATGTACAGATGCTGGCAGCTGTGGAACATTCACAGGGGTCTGAATGCCAAGAATGTTGGGAGTTGTCAGATTCCTTGGGGCCCATTTTAAGGGGTCTAAATGTAGATGACATACTCAAAGCCCTCCAGAAGATACGAGACCCCATAAAACCCCAAGAGTACCCTCATTCTAGCTCCAGTAAAAACTGTCCCTGCTTATTCTGGGATAGAGCTTGTTGAGAAAAGGGCGAAAAGTGAACTGAAGAATTTGAGGACATGCTCCAGTATGAAATTCCCCCTGTGGGGACACAGCAGCCACTCCTGGGAGGTAGATCAGTCTATGAAACTAGGTCTGTTTCTGCCTTCCGCATGACAACCCGGGAACATGAGGATAGTGTGGCAGGAGAAATGAGTGGGAAGTGGAGCTGGCTCCCCCCATGGAAGGAGAACGGAGACAGCATGGAGGCAAAATGCACATCCTGCCGGGGGGACCAACCCACAAGAGTGTGAGCCAAACACCTTGGCAGGGGCACCAGGAACATCACTCTGGGGATGCTGACACTTCTCTGGGACAAGAAGCGGGGACTGGCAGGAAGCTCAATGGCTTTCTGGAGGCTGAAAGTGTATGTGTGCCCAAGCCAAAGACACTAACCGTTCAGACAATGTCCTAGCAGACCCATGAGCCCAGATCTACCATTGTAATCACTGATGGCTTTGTTCCCAGGGATCCTCAGACTAGATGGTATTAGTAGTGTGTTCAGTGGGAGTGCATCCAGGTGTTGGGTCAAAGGGTGTGTGTGTGTGTGCGTGTGTGCATGTGTGTGCGTGTGTGTTGTGACCAGAGAACAACCTTGGGTGTCATCTTCAGGGATGCTGTCCATCTCTTTTGCGCTAGGGTTAGACTGTCTGGCTAGCAAGTCCCAGTGATCATCCTATTCCACCCGCCAGCTCTAGGATTACAAGCCTTTGCCGCCATGATCAACTTTATACATTGGTTCTGGAGATCAAACTCGGGACCTCATGATTGCAAGAAAAGCATTTCACTAACTAAGCTGTCTTCCCAGCCCAGAAAAGGGAGGCTGGAGAGTAGCTGTCAATCAAAAGCACTGGCTGCTCTCACAGAGGACCCAGCTTCAGTTCCCAGCACCCACGTGGGGGCTGACAACCATCTGTAACTCCAGTTCCAAGAGACCCAACATCCTCTTCTGTCCTCCCAGGGCACTGTATGCATGAGATGCACACAAATGTCCATACACATAAAATTAAATAACTAAATAAATAAAAGCGCTGGGCCTCACACAACCTGAGATAAAAAAAAGTTTGCAGCCTGCCCTCCCAAAGAGGTACAGGGACCCTGGAAATACCAGCTGCGTGTCGGACAGTCTTCTGAGAAGTGAGAGACAGCAACCACACACACACACACACACACACACACACACACACACACACACACACACACACACACACGACTTACATGGGATACAGGTGTGGTCCCAAGAAGCCTGAATCTAATAGCACAGACATAATTAGGCAATAACAGCCAGAATGTGATGGAGTCAAACTGTAAAATAGTCCACAGGAAAGAGAGGTTTGCAGAGAGCTGCCAGAGAACACAAGCCAGTGGTGAGACTTGAACTTCAGATAACCGTTGCAGAATTATCTAGTGCACGGATGTCACAAATACTGTTCGGAATGCAATGCCATTGGAATTGGCTCCAGGACCCCTCTGAGGGTTCCAAAGCCATGGACACTGGAGCCCCTTGTAGAAAAGGGTGCCGCAGCTTGGCATGTGACCTACACACACCTGCCTTGGAGACTTGGAGTTCTCTGTAAATGAGCCGAAATACTCCGTGCTTTGTAAAGGATGCAAACAGCTGTGCTGATTGGGGAAACGACGGCAAGGAATAAAAAATTCTGCACATGTCCAGTGCAGACGCAACCAGAGGACACTGTCTGTCTGGATCTGGTTGGCTCCTTGCAAACCAAACCCACGGATATGGTGAGCAATTATATTTATACCAAAAAATTATAGATGGTTCATACTGTTTATGTGAGAATCAGATTAAACCAGATGTCCCGGGGTTTTTCAGGAGAAGCCTGTTTCCCCTGTTTGTGGAGGATTCATAGCACAAATAATATGTCATCTAGAAATAGCTGGACAAGGCAGAGGCGGGTGGGGGAAGCTGTGCTTCCAAGCAGCCAGAGCGGTCCTCTGACCTGCTTCAGGCACTTCCCTCGGCACCGGCGCCGGCCCAAAGAAAAACCTTCTGCAGATCTGTAATGGGACAAGGAAAGGTCTTTCTCCTCCTTAGTCCCACGGCCGTCAGGGGTGGGTGGGGGTGGAGGGGTGGGGGGTGGGGGCGTCTGGCAGTGCCGTGGTGGGAAGGGGTAGCTAACACCCGCTAAACAGTGCCCAGCCAGCAGGTCCTCTCATCTTGACTCCAAGACTCAGGCTGATGGGGCAGGAGGCACAGGGCGAGGCGGGCACTTGAGTGTTGCGGGTTACCATGGCAAAGGGAGAAGACGCCGGAAAGCAAGGCACAGGGTTTTCAAGTCCACAGTCAGAGGCAACGGTCACGTTCCTTCATCGCAAGCCGCCTGGCCATGTCCAGGTAAACAGGAAGAGTCCCACCACAGGCCTGAGGTCATAGCAACACACACTCTGAAGCCACCTCAGGCATCTCCCATGTTGGTCCAATCCCCTAGCTTTAGACAGTCAGGGATCCCCAGCGCCAGGGGCTTCCCCAGTGCTGGGGGCACTGGGGAATGTTAGGGACCCTCAGTGGCAGCCCTCATACCGAAGGTTCCCGTTTTCTAGGGACTTCTTAGCAACAAGCACCAAATACCAGTTCCCCCCAATATGAAGAGCTCCGAAATACCAGGACTTCCTTCATGTAAGAGCCCCAGTCGGATGGAGACGCTCCCAGTGCAAAGATCACTGGACCCTTCCAGGATCTTCCCTGCTGTGCCGGGGCTGCTGGTCCTGGACACCTGGACTAGTCCTCTGGCTGCTGATGCCTTTTCCCTAGGCAGTCCCCGCCTCCCTCAACACAGCCTCCCACATCTGTAAAACCAGCAGTGGAGAGTGGCCCGGACCCCGAAGCCCTCCAGGGCCCACGGATGGCACAGGCCTCCAGGAAGGAACACAAGAGCTGCCCAGGGAGTCTGTCCGGTGAGAGGACTTGCCTTCCTGTCAGGGAACCCTCTGGCCAGCAGCTCACACAGGCGTTTAGTCCCGCTGAGCTAGCATAGACTAGCTGGCCCAGGCCTGACCCAGAGAGTCCCTGGGACCAAAAAGCAAACCGCTGTTTAAAAATCAACATGGAGAGGAAACGGAAAACCCCCGCGTGGGCCTCCCAGGGCCACCCAGTCCCTTGCCCCTGGACGAGGCGGTTTCTGGAAGAGGCATGACTAATGGCCGGGCTGAAAGTGCCCTGGCCACGGGCCAGCATGGCCGTCAACACCTCGTCTCTACAGCAGGCAGGTGGCGGGTGAGAGACAAAGGGGCCTTCTGTGTGCTGTGGGGACCAGGACGCGGTGGCTTTGGGAGTTGGACAATGGGGTCACGGAGCCCTCAGAGGGTTGGCGGTGGCACACCGAAAGCCGGCCTGGAGGGGTACTGCCTGCCGAGGATCACTCACACCTTGCCACCACGGGAGGCAGGCCCATCTGCCACCCAGCCGCCCCGTGGACACCCTGCCCCCTCCCATCCCACCGCTCCTTTCAAGACTCCTGTGCCTGGAGCCTCAAGGGCTGAAGCGCCCCTTACAGGCGGTCCCTGGGTGCTAGCTGGGCCCCGGGTCCTCTGCTACCCGTGTGTTCTACTTGGTGTGCTCACCCCAGCAGCTGCCCTGAACAACCATAATTTACAACCCGCAGGGAAAGAAACTGAGGTCCAGCTAGGGCTGAGATTCAAACCCAAGTGTGTCCTGCCCCACACTACCTCTGTCCCCACATCTGGAACTGTCCCCACATCTGGAACTGTTCCCAGCCGCACTGCACTGAATACCAAGGCCCCCCAACTAGCCGGTGTGCCCAATCTGCAGGCTCGCCCCAGCTGGCCCAGGATAGCTGCGAAGGCCACCCGACAGACATATTTGCAGATGTCAGGGACTGTGTCGCAATGTCAAAAGGGTGGGTGCCCCTGCTGGATCCCTCCAGCATCCCAGGGAGCCAGCTCTCCCCGCAAAACTGGAAAAGAAACGCAGTGGTGGAAAATACCATTTTCATGCAAATCAAAATAATGCCAAACACCCATGGCCGGAAAAGAATAAAAGAGACAGGACCCAGCCTGTGGTTACAGTCTGAGGGTGTGTCCTCCCTCACCTCACTCCAGGTGGGGAGGTGGCCTAACTCTAGACTCCTCTCTAACGCTGCATGTAGTCTCCAAAACATCATCACCGCCACAACCCATCTCCCTCCCATACACTTGAATTATGGCAAGACCTGCCCCTGCCGACCTTGACTACCGCATCGGAAGCCCCTGTGGGTGAAACCCCTCTTTCCCTCCCTCCCCATGCTATTGTCTGCCCGCACCTCTGCACCACACTATCCTTTGCAGCTGACTTTCAACAGATTAAAGGGATTTTAAACCGGAGTCCGATGGCTCCCAGCCCCGGCTCTGCTCAGAATCTGAACTCGGTATCAGCCAGGGTCCCTTGGTTAATCAGTTTTCACCACTGTGACAAATACCCCCGGGGAACTGGTTAACAGGAAAGGCTAACGAGCGCGCACACTTTCAGAGGTCTCAGCCCAGGGCTGTGTGAAAGGACCCAGTGGGAACAGTGGCTCACTTGGCAGCGGTCAGGAAACTGAGAACAGACGTGGGGAGGTAGACACCCTTCCGATACAGGCTCCGACAGCCTGCTTCCTCCAGCTGGTTCCCACTCCTAACAGCTCACTCAGCTGTGAACTCACCCACGGATTAACCCAATGGTGAGGTAAGTTCCAATCACCTCTCAAAACAAAAAACAAAAAACAAACAAAAAAAAAATTTAAATAGTCTCTCTATGTAGCCCCCACTGTCCTGCCTCTGCCTCCTGAGTGCTGGGATTACAGGCATGCACTGCCACACCTGGTCCGATCACTTTTAAATAATGCCACCAGCTGGTTTCAGGTGGTTAACATAGAGACTTCTGGGGTGCTCTGCCTATCCAAACCATAGGAGCCTCACTGGTTTTAATTAAACAGAGTCCCTAGGGGACAGGCCCAAGACCTGTGTGAAGCTGGAGTTTTCCTGTGTCCTGCCAGGTCTGCAGCCGCTCAGACCCAAATAAACACACAGAGGCTTACATTGATTAAAACTGCTCGGCCATTAGCTCTGGCTTCCTGCTGACTAGCTCTTACACTTAAACTCAACCTATTTCTGTTCATCTATATGTCACCACATTTTCAGTGGCTTTACCTGTGTGCCATTACATGCTGCTCCCTGGATGGCAGGCTGCCGTCTCCTGACCCAGCCTTCCTCTTCCCAGAATTCTCCTTGTCTGCTTATCCCGCCTATACTTCCTGCCTGACTACTGGCCAATCAGCGTTTTATTAAACCAGGGTACAAGAGCATTATTCCACAGCATCTGTGTTCCTAGCGGCTGTGCTGGTGGCTCAGGTCCACCCTTAAGTGCCTTAAATGAAGGATAGTTTTCTGTCAGCTTGACAGGGCTAGAGTCATCTGAGAGGAGGGAGCCTCCACTGAGAAAATGCCTCTGTAAGATCAGGCTGTCAGCAAGCCTGGAGGGCATTTTCTTAACTGGTGATTGATGGGGAAGACCCAGCCCGTTGTGGGTGGAGCATCCCTGGGCTGGTGGTCCTGGGTTCTATAAGAAAGGAGGCTGAGCAACCATGAGGAACAAGCCAGTGAGCAGCACCCGTCCTTGGCCTCTGTGTCAGCTCCTGCCTCCAGGTTCCTGCCCTGCTTGAGTCTTGACTTCCTTCAATGATGAACAGTGATGTGGAAGTGTAAGCCAAACAAACCCTTTCCACCCTAACTTGGTCCTGGCATTTCATCACTGCAATAGTAACCCTGACTAAGAAACCCTCCAATGCCCTCTGCCTTTCCTCCTTATCCGCATTTGGATTTGTTTATTTCTCTGATTTCTTTATCACATCTCAGCCCCCTTTCCTCTTTTTTGATATCCATTTCTACCTGAAAAAATACAAGATTTCAGACGAAGTGCCTGCCATGATTTTGTAAAATCCCGCTTCCCAGAGCAACACTAATGGTCCGTGGAACCTCTCAAGCCCTAGTTACTTAGCAGTTGAGGTCTCCGCAGCCTGCTTCTCCCACAGTCGGTTCACAGGATAATTACCATAGACGGGAGCCCCTGAAACTGTGCTCTCACAAAGGAGCGGTACTGCTGCCCTCAGAGTGTGCACGGTGACGGTGAGATGCCTGGAAGGACAGACAGACAGACCTACTACTCTAAAAACCAAAGCCACCATGAGTACAGAAGGATTCCTTTCTGCAGAATGGACACTGGTACTTCTCGGGACCAAACGACCAAGTTCTGGATACATGCAGACCAAGTAAGCGCCTAGAGGGCAGTGTCAGAATCTTAGCTCTAGAATTCTTCCATGAAGAGAAAAGACACCAAAGGAGACTGAGAGCCAGTAGACAAGGCATGGCCCCAGCTGGTGCTCACCACCAAAGAGTTAAGTTTTCCATGTGAAAAGCATCCAAACATCTGGGCGTGGTGGTAGCTCACATCTGTAATCCCAACACTCAGGAGAATTACAAGTTTAAGACAAGCCTAGGATACAAAGTAAGACCCCATCCCACATATGTCCGTGTGTGTGTGTGTGTGTGTGTGTGTGTGTGTGTGTGTGTGTGTGTGCGCATTCGTGTACACTTACCTACCCAAGATTTAAGTGAGCAGCAATGCCCAGTTTGTAGAGGGTTCTAACACTCTGACAATGTGGAGAGGAAGACCCTGGGCCATGGAAGGGAAGAAAGCTACCCTCTGCCTGGCTCTGTCTCACAGGCAGGCCAAGGTTTGCCATCCTAAATCTCTCCTGGCTGTGGTTATTACCAGAGTGACCTCTGCACTGTTTGTCAGTGTCTAAGACCACTCTCAAAAACATCTGATTGGACCACCTTTGGAAATTCACATTTATGTTAATAAAGAACCTTCCCAATTTCCCAGAATAGTGCCCGGCCCAAAGGAGGATCTTAGTTCATCTGATCAAATGTTGGTCAGATGGAACAGAATGGAGCTGCTCATTTGTTTCTGATCAGACACTCCAATGCCTGCTCTGTCAACAAATTCATTAATTCGACTAATATTCGTGGCGAGCCGATTTCATGCCAGGCTGGGCCTTTGGGGCCACCATGGTGATCCAGGCAGGCAACTAGCCTTATTAGAGACACTGTGAGGGAGCCATGGTCCCCACCCTTGAGCTGTTTATAATAGGGTGAGGGAACAGAACAGATCGGAAGCAATTAGAAAACAATTAAGTGTTAAATTATATGCCTCTGACGAGCCCAGGGGATTCTCGGGAAGAGAGGCAGCTAATGTCACCAGTGTTGTCACAGAAGAGATGATGTTGGCTGGGAGGATGCCCTGGGTCGGAGGAGTAGAGCTAAGTGGAGGAGTAGAACATTTCTAGAGGAGGGCAGCCACCCAGGACCACTCCAGCAAAACCAAGGCTGCAGATGCTGGTCACACCCTGGGTCAGAAATGCTCCCAAGGATGAGAGCTACCCTACTGAGGTGGGAGGATTTGAGATAATATTGTAATTGATGCCATTAAAAAAATGAAGTTTCTCTCCTCCAAAACATGAACCTGTGACTATTTCCTTTACACCTTAGCCTAAGGGAAGGAGCTGTGGCCTTCTTCCAACTCTGTCTGCAGCGAAAAGTCTTCGGGGTCACCCGGACCGGGACCATTTCCCTGGCCCCGCCCCCAGAGTCCTGGATTCAGCAAATGTGGGATGGAGGGGGTTCGGGCACTTGTGCGTTTTCAGGGCTCACCGGGGATGCTGTTCATCCCATTGCTTTAAATCTCCATCATATTCCTGGGCGTGGAAAAGGAAGGATGTGAGTAGAATGTAGGTCTGTAACCTCGAAAACACACGTGGAGAACATCCAGAGAATTCATAGCAGAAGGAAATCAATCTAACAAGCTGCACTCCTATGAGCTCCTGAATGCGTCACGTCATCAGGATTGGACCGAATTAATTAAAATCCGCCTTTACGGCGTAGGCATGCCTGATGGGTGAGGAGGAAAGGGGGGACTTGCCTTTCTTTCACACAGTAGAAAGATGAAGCTGGGAGTGACTTGGACCTAATGTGACAAACATGCTCTTTTTCCATCCTTAGCTGGGTAGGTCGCCTTGTGACTTCAGTTCCAGAAAGAAAAAGAAAAAAAAAAAAGCCTAACACTACATAAAACATTCTGTATTTAAACATCAGTCTGCTCTTTGGTCACATGCATTGTCTGAAGAATAATGCCATCCCAGTCGTCAGTAAGAGGACAGAGAGGAGAGCTGTGACCCGGGTGTGCCAGGCTTTGTCCCTGAGTCCTGTCCTGATAGTTGGGAACACTTTCCTTTTCGTGCGTGCGTGCGTGCGTGCGTGCGTGTGTGCATATGTGCATGCGTGCATACCCGCATTCAGATGTCCTCACAGGCAAGAAGAGGACATCAGATCCCCTGGAGCTAGAGTTACAGGCAGTTATGAGGCACCCAAAGTAGGTGCTGGGAACCGAACCCAGGTCCTCTGCAAGAGTAGCCAGTCCTGGTAACCGCCGAGCCATCCCTCCAGCCCCAGGCCACAGCTCTTGATATTGTGAGCTGATTTTGTCCCCTTAGATTCGCCTAGGGAGTCCTAGGCCCTTTTCTTTTCCACAGCTGATTTACACACTCTGCTGGGGATTGGTTTGAGGTCCTCTGTTTGCGTGGATGTTCTATTTCTGTTATTGTCCCTGGAAGTTATATTTGGACTGAAACATTCCAAACTACTCATAAAATCTTCCTTGGCTAACACACATACACACATACTTATACAAACACTACACTACACATATGCATCCATACAGATAGATGCATACGTTCATATGTGCACACTCGTATATAATACATATAAACATATAAGCAAGTGCATGCACACATACACATACAATACACACACACACACACACACACACACACACACCACATCTGCTCCTCACTGCAAACTTGACCCTTGCTTAATACAAGACGCTCCAGTTGTATTCGGTTGTATTTTGACCTGCCTGTGGTCTGGCTGAGCTCCCTGAGGGGACCACGGAGTGTGAGAATTGGTTTACTTCTCCCCCTCTGCAGCAGGACTGGCATCAGAGGTCTTAATGGCTTAGACGGTGTCCTTTCTCTCTGCAAATGTCACTGGTGGCCTGGTTTATTATTCATTCAGGGTTCGTTCCGAATGGCTGGGAGCAGAACTCAGCACATTCATCAGTCTCAGCTTAGAGGACGTTTTTAATTTGACGACACCAACTTCTCCTCTGACATTTGTGCCTAAATCATTTTAACAAATAACCAGCCCTGCGATCGCCATGGAATCCCAGCCACACTGAGCAGGGGAGAGTGTCACCTACGCAGGCTTTAGAAAGCCCCGTCTTGAGGACTCCATCTCATCAGGGCCATGATGTCATTGCCGGTTCAGAGCACGTTTTGATGACAGCCGCAGGAGTCAGGATTTACTTCAGTGAGAACTGGCAGGTGTTGGAGGTGAGTCAGGAACACACCACGGCTGCTTATACTCACGGACCTGCTACATCAGTCATGATCCTGCAGGCAAAGACACAGAGCTATGCACCAAACTGACGATGTCCATCCTGGACCACGTCTCTCTGCTCGGTATATCTTGGAACATTTGGAGGTGTTCTCAGAATGCTTCATGGTGTCAGATGCTCTCCTTTTGGTCCCCAGAGCTTCCTGTTTTAAATCATTCTGGTGAACCAGTGCAAACATTGAAGATTCTCTCTGTAGATGAGCTGAGTGATTCATTCGCCCTCCAGTACCTACTGTGCCGTGTGTCCCACGCAGCAGTCTCTGGTCACATGACTAGTCCGTGAGCCACAAAAGGGAATGGAATGATGGCATCCACACGGATGCAATCACAAGCCAGGCTGAGCTCCAGAGGGAGATGGGGAGGACACTGAGGAAGCTAATTTAGCATGAGAGGATGGGGTGTGAGCTTGGGATGCGGGGGAGCTGTCGGGAATAAGAGGATGGATACAGAGACAACATCAGAAACGGAAAAACAGGTGTGGGAGTGAGGGGGTTTATGACAGAGAGAAGGCGTGGCGTTGGGACTGCTACATTTGGGGCTTGAGTTGAGTTGCTGAAGGCGGGGGGCCTTTGGCCAGAAGCAAATCAGTGAGCTATTCAAGTGCAATGTTGAGCAGGCCTTTGGGGGACACGCAGAGGGGAGCATGGGCTACAGATTCAAATGTGAAATTCATCAATGTCGTCGTCGTCGGTGTCACCCACATGGACCAGCTAGCCCAAGGAGGAAAAAAGAAAAACAAGCCTTGGGCTTCTGGAATGTGGGATTGACAAGTCACAGAGCTTCAGTGGAGCTCACCATGTTATATCCAAACTCATCGGTTGTTCTGTGCAAGGCAATCCTCACTGTAACGGCTCCAATTGGGACTAGTGTCCCACAGATGGGACACGTGAGGGACAAGGCTTTGTTCGGGCATACCCATAACACCAGGTTCCAGTGTTCTGAAAGCCATTTACGGCAGGTTCAGTCAGATATGCTTTCATGTGCCCAGGCCTTCACCCCCTTTCTTGAACATTTGAGAGAGACACCATGCTGACCCTATATAGTGGGAGGTAAGCTTGGTTTCTGATGTAAGATGAAATGGCCCCAGAGATTTTATTTTTATGGCTCTCTTGCACAAATCAAAGACATTTGCTCCAACCTCTCTGCCCATTTATCTCACTTAATTTTTCTGACCCCTTTCAGGCAAGTCCAGGATATATTTGATCTCCGAGCAGAGATCTGGATTTCCATTTACCAGCACCCTCAGAACCTGTTGACAGAGAAGAATAGTAATTATCAGCCCATTAACTTACCAGCTGACATTTTGTTATAGCCAACAAATGCAAATTCAGGTTCTCCAATGCACTTAGAAGCTATCTCTTCCTTCCTCTGTCTTCCAGGAGACAAGCCCCAAATCTAATGTTTTTATAATCAAATCACCTTTCGATATTTTCAGATTCTGCATATTTCTAGGCTGCCTTTAACTGGCAAAGTAACATTCACAGTGCTGACCCAGAGGGATTTGAGACCCACTGGGAGAAGGAAATTCTAGGGGTGGACATATATCTTGCCTAATGTCCGGCGTGTTCTGGTGGAAGGGACCCAGTGTGACGGTGATTTACAGCTCTAAACGATACATCCCACAGAGCCTATTCCGAAGTAGGTTTTCCACAGTTTTGATTATAATCAGTGGAGCCCAATGCCCCAGAACCTCAATGTCTTCATACCCCATGTGAACTAGTCTGCCTCTAGGTGCTTGGACCAGTT
This sequence comes from Peromyscus maniculatus bairdii, assembly GCF_049852395.1. Taxonomy (NCBI): domain Eukaryota; kingdom Metazoa; phylum Chordata; class Mammalia; order Rodentia; family Cricetidae; genus Peromyscus; species Peromyscus maniculatus. The sequence continues at coordinate 54,476,750 of NC_134874.1, forward strand.
TCTCTCTGGAGTTTCTTTCCCAGTGACCTTCTACAGGGGTCCAGATTTTACTCCCAGAGGTCATCTTAGTGGTCACGTGTTCTAGGAAACTCTCTGACGTCTTTTCCTCTTCGATCCTCACCTCTCTATCTACCCAGCACCCGCCGCCGGCTCTGCTCCCTACATGTCATAGTCAATGTCCGCTCACTGAGGAGCCTCCCTCTGAACTGAAGCTCTGGAGCGGTTCACGCAGGACCACATGAACATCCTTATTGTCCTATGCCTCTGGCCGAGTGCCATTCATGAAAAGAAGGTAACAGCAAATGGTCAATGGACTCTGTCAGAACCAGCTCTCACCCTCAGGCTGTGAGCAAAGCAAATACACCCAGAAAAACAAAAACCAAAGCCAGAAGGTGGAGCTCCACACTGGAAATACTCAAGGCCGGACACTGTGACTTGCCCCAGGGTCCTCTGGGGCTGAGCCTGGGACTAACGTGAAACTGTTTCCTACAGTTTGCAGGATGCTTCGGCTCTTGGGAGCCTTGATCTCCCGTCTGTCTTAGCCTGTTTGCTCTTGCTGTAACAGGAGCCCTAAGGCCAAATACTTTATTTCGGTTGTGGGTTTGGAGATGGAGTTCAAGAGCGTGGAGGCGCCATCTTCTTCTTAGCTGGTGGTAAGGGCCTCGCAGGGCTTCATCTCACAGCAGGAAGCAGACACACAGCAAAGACAAAACACCACACAACAGCGGAAGCCAGAAAGACCCCAGAGAGCTGAACTCACCTTCAGAGCGTAGGCCTCATCACCTCTAACACTGCTGCTTTGAGGAAAAGGTTCAGCATGAGTTTTAGTGGAGACTAATCACACCCGAGCTGTGACATGACCAATGAAGATGGGGAATGAATCTTACCTTGAGGACTATGTCGCCAAGACAAAGGACGTGATGTTTTAGGAAAAACCCTTAAGGGGACCATTTGTAAGGATCAAGTCTTCAGGGTCTCATCTTCCAGGCCAATGTATTAGTTACTTTTCTGTTACTGTGACAAAACACCATGGCCTAAGGCCCCCCCGGGCGAGAGGCTTTATTTGGACTTGCAGTTCCAGAGGATAGGAGTCCGTCATGGCGGGAGGCTGGGCAGCTTATAGCCGGATGGGGGCAGGGGCAGAAAGCTTGGAGCTTGCATCCTCAAGCGTGACCACAGCAGACGGCACACTAGAAAGGGCTGAGGCTATGAACTCTCAGAGCCCCCGCCTACTTCCTCCATCAGAGCCACACCAGCTCCCCACAGAGCGCCACCCGAGGACCAAGTGTTCCAGCGTCTGAGCCTACGGGCCGGGCCGTGACGTTCCTCATTCAGCCCGTGACAATGGCCGTGACGTTCCTCCTTCAGCCCGTGACAATGGTCCAGCACAGTACTGAGGGGGGGGAGTTAGCAGCAACAAGCGAAGTCACCCAAGTGTCTACCCTTCAAGACACCAAGGCCACTTCCAGGGGTCCAGCCCAAAGATCAGTGGCCCAAATTATGAAAGAGACAAATGTTAACTATTTTCAAACATTAAATTAAAAAAAAAGAAAAACAGCTTGGCAAGGCAGTGGTGGCGCACACCTTTAATCCCAGCACACAGGAGGCAGGGGCAGGGGGATCTCTGTGAGTTCGAGGCCAGACAACCAAGGCTGTTATACAAAGAAACCCTGTCAAAAAAAAAAAGACTTCTAAAATCAAAACCCAAGTGAAACAAATCAGTTTTACAGCGTATCTTCTAGGTAGCATAACTGCCCAGCTAGAACCATACCAGGGACTTAAATAAGTTTTCAGATTTATTTGTTTTACATGTATAAACATTTGGCTACATGTATTTATCTGCACCACATATATGCACTGCCCACACAGGCCAGAAGGGGGCGTCAGATCCCCTGGCCCGGTAGTCACAGATGATTGTGAGCCTTTGTGTGAGTCCTAGGAACCAAACCCAGGTCCTCTGCACAAGCACCAAATGTTTCTAACGGCTAAGCCATCTCGCCAGTCCCTTAAAATGATTTTATAATAATAATTGTATTGGTTAGGACTCGCTAGAAGAACAGTACTTATAGAATGAATCTATACATATATAGAAAGGGTGCTTACTGGAGTGGCTTACAGGCTGTGGTCCAGCTAGTCCAACAATGGCTGTCTACCAAAGGAAGGTCCATGAATCTAGGAGCTGTTCAGTCCATGAGGCTGCATGTCTCGGCCGGTCTTCAGTACACACTGGAATCCGGAAGGAGTCGGCTCTAAGGCCCATGAAGGAATGGACTTGCTAGCAAGAGCGAGAGAAGCAGGCAAAGAGAACAAGCTTCCTTCTTCCATGTCCTTTATATAGGCTGCCAGCAGAAGGTGTGGCCCAGACTGAAGGTGGCTCTTCAAGCCTCAGAAGACTTGGATGAAAAGTGGGTCTTCCCACTTCAAATGATTTAATTAAGAAAAAATCCCTCACAGGTGTAGCTGCTTAGGATTTAGTTAATTCCAGATGTAGCCAAGTTGACAACCAAGAATAGCCATCACAATAATACTGCCTAGCTAGCATGTAAAGATCACATAGAACTCCAGTGGCAGCGTCTCCCTAGAATGGATCCCTGTTTGTTCCTGTTGGTCCTGTCTGTAGATATTTATCTGCTGGGACAGCGGAATTGAATCACGGAGACAGGGGCATGAGAAACCTAAACTTAACTCTCTGGCTCCTTAGAGGGGAAGTCAATAACTTTAGTAACGCTATCTCTAACTCAGTATAACTGCTCCTTGACTCATGATGACCCTGCTAAAACTACCTTAAATTGGCCATATTGTCAAGTTGCCAATGTGCTGGATTCATCTACCCTACCCCACAGTCCAGGTCCGTGCTGCGGGGCCTTGATGGTCTCCTTATGGTCAGTAGGTGAACCGGGACCCACGGGGGATGCCTGAGGACTAGACAGCACAGAGATGGCCAGGGAAAGGATCTGAGTTCCAATTCCCAAGCATGGTTCCCGCTGGTGTGTATTGTTTTCATAGTATCATAAAGTCAAAAATAAAAGTTAGAAGTTGAACTACAGGTAGGTTAGGGAATATTTGACATTTTCTATAATAAAAAGTTAAAAAAAAAAAAAACAACAGTGTTACTTCTCAAAATTGTCAAAATATATGCAGCCTGCCAACAAAGGACTTTTTTTTCCTACGTATAAGAAAAAAATATTGTGTCTCATTGCACTCTGCCTTAAAGCTGTTCTTACTTCAGCCATTTGGGTTATCTACACCCTACCCTCACCCATCCTCCAGAATCCCCCACAATCCAATTCAGAAGGCATCTATTCCATTGCAGAATAATATTTTTCACTAAATCAATCTTGACCTTAAGTCCAAGGTTGAAATTGCCACATTAGCACATATATGGCTTGCCAGCCCTGGCTGGGATCCTGACATTAAATTCCTACCTCGAGCCATGCTTTGATTATCTGCAAGCCTGCTCATATTCAAGCATCGGTACTGTATATTAAAGCTGCAGACATCATGGGTGGCCCCCAGCAGCCACACCTCCAAGACTGACAGGACTGACGTGAAGCCTTTCACCTTCGACCCAAGACTTACTTGCATTCAGAATTCTTCCTCTGGAGACAGATGCTGGGCAACTCGGGTTCACCCAAGTACTGACCCACCAGGTCAGTGGTTCTCCATCTTCCCAATAATGCAACCCTTTATTACAGTTCCTCATGCTGTGGTGACCTCCCAACCATAAAGTTATTTTCATTGCCACCTCATAATTTTGCTACTGTTATGATTGTAATGTAAATATGTTTGGAGATAGAGGTTTGTCAAGGGGGTCGTGACCCACAGGTTGAGAACCTCTGCCCTAGGCCACGGTACCTTAGGTATACTCTGTGGCCTAGCACCCAGCCAGCTCCAAGAATCCCTTTGGCAGTTCTCAGTCTCGGAAGTTGATCTGTCAGGAAGAAAGTGGTGATATGGCTTCAGAAAAAGGCCTGGGAATTGTGACCCCCTGACCTGCCTAGTGTAGCTGGTGTGGCCTGGCTGCGGTGGCTTGCCATATGCCATGTGGCTTAGGTGACATCTGAAAGTTAGGACCGATGCGAGTGGGGACAAGGCACAAGTACCACAGCTGTTATGTCAGGATCTGGGCACACTGGGACCACTCTGTCACCAGGCCCTGTGAACGAGGCAGGTTCCACGGAACCCGCTCCCTGCTCGGGACCAAGGCTCCTTCCCCTCCACTCCCAATATCACAAGATGACGAGGTTCCCAGATGCAAGCTTCTGGCTTGGATCCGTGGGAACCAAGGATGGAAAAATTCTAGCAATAAAATCAACATTCACTCACACTGCACACGCTGGCGGCCTGCAGCATCAGGAAGCTTGGTCCTGTGTCTGAGTCCACTGTCCTCAGGGGGGGTGTGGGAGAAGGTGGACTTTGTCAGCTTCAAGCAGACGCCACCCACCTGGGACGAGTCTAGAAAGAGCAACCCACAGAACTCCCCCAGTGTGGAAGGTGGGGGTGGGTCCTTTAAAACAGAGCAGGAAGCAGGGTTCTAGGTCACTTCCTGTTGCTATGCTAAAATGCCCTGATAGAAATTTAGGCTGCAGTGTGTCATTGAGGGGAAGTCCAGATAGGAACCTGAAGCAGCTGGTTACACCCACAGCCAAGAGCAGAGCGTAAATACAAACTTAGTGCTTAGCTTGTTCTACACGTACAAAGTCCAGTACCTTCTGCCCAGACGGTACCACCTACAGTGGCCTGGGTATCCCCACATCAATTACCATCATCAAAGCAATCCCTCACGGACATGCCCACAGGCCAACCTGATCTAGAACATTCCTACGGAGACTTCCTAGGTGACTCTGCATCGAGACACGTTGACAGTTAATGACCCAGCCTCTTTCTCCCCGCCTCACGTCACCCCCACTTTTCCTGGCTTCCTTCTTCCCTCACTCTGTTCAGTTGCTCAAGCACGAACAGCCCAGCAGCCACAGGGCCTTTGCATGAGTTGTCCCCTCTGCCTAGAAGGCTGAACGCTCCCTTCTCTGTCTCCCAAGCTTGAGATCTACTCCACACCGCTCTAGGTCTCCCCTTTCCATCCCCTGGGTCCTGGGAGAGGACTCTTTGGCCTGCCTCCTGGCAAAGCAAAATCCCTTGATTACACATTTGTCAGCTCCTTCACAGCCCCTTGCCATATGGCCCCTGGCTCTTAAACATCCCAAGCCTAGGTGTTAAAGGATTGATTGCTGGCCTACAGCGCCACAGAGACCAGTGGAACCTCCAGGCAGCAGGGCCTGTGGGACAGTTAGGTCAGCTGAGGTATGACCTTGGAAGAGCTTCTGGGTCTCCAGCCCCTTCCTCCCCACCCCACCCCATGGCTCTCTTTTCTTGGCTGCCACGAGATGAGCATGTTTGCTCTGGGGGGTGTTCCTGTCGTAGGGGTCAAAGCAGCAGGGGCCAACGGAGCCAAAGCCAAAGCCAACACTTCCTCCTTTAAGCTGTTTATCTCCGGCACTCTTGGTGGCAGAGCATTGGCTAAGGGACCCCTGATCCAACCTGAAGTCGCTCAGCTGGTTGTTTCCTGAGTTCCCAGAGCTGTGCTTTGCACAATGCAGGAGCTCAGTGGATGGATGGATAGATGGATGGATGGATGGATGGGTGGATGGGTAGGTGGATGGATGGGTGGGTGGATGGGTGGATGGATGGGTGGGTAGATGGATGGATGGATGGATGGATGGATGGATGGATGGATGGATGGATAGATGGGTGGGTGGATGGGTGGATGATGGATGGGTGGATGGGTGGATGGATGGGTGGGTGGATGGATGGGTGGGTGGATGGATGGATGGATGGGTGGATGGGTGGATGGATGGCTCAGAGGTCACCGTGAAGTATTACTTCCTATGTGTTCTCTCTCTCTCTCTCTCTCTCTCTCTCTCTCTCTCCCTTTCCTCCCTCCCTCTCTCCAAGGTCTCAGTATATAACCCCAACTGCCCATCAAACTCTTGATCCTCCTGCCTCAGCCTCCTGGGGCTCACATGCCCAGATCAAAGGCGTGTACCACCATGCCCGGAGTTCAGTTTCTCTCTTCTGAGTCCCCTCTGAGGGTCCGCTGAGCCTGGCCTCAGGGGTTGGTGGTGCGTGCACCGTCAGGGCCCTTCAGTTCTCTTCCTCCCTGTGTGTCAGGAGTGTCTTCCTGACAATAGCATCTCAGATGGCCAGACTCCGGCCTTTACTTCTCCCTCCCTGTGTGTCAGGAGTGTCTTCCTGACAGTAACATCTCAGATGGCCAGACTCCGGCCTTTACTTCTCCCTCCCTGTTCTCACATCAGACTTGACCTGGCCAGGGTTCAAACCACTGGACATCCTGTCATTACACACAGGTATTACATCAGCTACCCGAAAGGCTTCTGTCTGCTTAGAGCCAGAAATTGTCACTGTCAGAATGGACCAATTGCTAGGACAAAGAAAAAAACAACTCCAATGAAGGCTTAATCCTCACTCACTCAGAGGGCAGCATAAATGTTCTAGATGCTCAGTCCTCCACCGAGGGGGTGACTCAAAAGTCTTCTCATCAGGTGACACTTCTGACTTTAATACCCATGATGCAAAAGCATCCAGAAATAAAAACATGATTAATTCACTCTCCCCAGTTGCCAAATCAGTCGAGACAGTTCATCAGATGACAGTCCTGCCTAGTAGGAAAAAAAATTTAGAAGTCATGACTGTGGCTTCTTCAGATGTCTTTTGTAGTTGTTGTTCTGTTTTCTACTCTTTGGGGGCCTGCCACCCAGCTCCTAAATAAATACATGGAGACTTATTCTTACTTATAAATGCCTGGTCTTAGCTTGGCTTGTTTCTAGCCAGCTTTTCTAACTTAATTCATCCTGTTTCTCTTTAACTACATTTTGACTCTGGGCTTTTTATCTTTCTTTATTCTGTATATCTTTCTTTCCTTCTTACTTTGTGGCTGGTTGTGTGGCTACGTGGCTACGTGGCTGCATGGCTGGCCCCTAGTGTCTTCCTCTCCTCCTTTTCTTGCTTCTCACTCCCCTCTTGAGCCTAGATTTCTCCTCCTATTTATTCTCTCTGCCTGCCAGCCCCATCTATCCTTTCTCCTGCCTTGCTATTGGCCGTTCAGCTCTTTATTAGGCCATCAGGTGTCTTAGGCAGGCAAAGTAACACAGCTTCACAGAGTTAAACAAATGTGACATAAAAGAATGCAGCCCGTCTTTACATCATTAAGCAAATATTCCACAGCATAAGCAAATGTAACACATCTTAAACTAACATTCCACAACAGTCCTTACTGTTATTTTAATCACCCCCTTCCTTCTGTGTTTATTCCCCTCCCCCTTCCCTAACAGCCCCCTCCCCCATCCCCCATCAGATCACGCGTACTCAGCTGTTCCCCTTTACCCTCCTCCTGCCTTCTGCGTTTACCTGTCTTTATTATTTTTGTGCCAAGTCCTTGACGATAAGTCTCCTGTAAAACACAAGTCAGTCAGTTCTCTTCCTTCCTTACAAACCTGCCACAGAGTCCCCAGACATCACCCACGAACCCCACTCCACTCCCCCTCTGGCTTGGTCCCTGCTAACCTCTCTTAGGACATGCAAGGCCCTTGGTCAGCTCCACCCCCAGCACTGGAAGGAGGCAGCAGAGCACCCCAGAAAAACACCTCTGTGAAGACAAGACCACCCAAGGGCTTCAGAACCGTGAAAGAACAACTTTAGGTTTGTGGAGGAAAAGCCTCCACGAAAGGCCGGGGAGCCTTGGCTGGACCTCGTGCTCTAAGTGAAAGCACCTTTTATTTCTCACTTTTCTAGATCATGTTCGAAGACAAACAACCATCTGTGCGCGCACCCCAGGCGCCCCTCACACCTACGATCCTTCATCCCTTCCCTATCTTCAGAACTAAGATCCTCTTCTGCCTGGAGGAAGATTTTTCTGGGACTTCCCTCCAGCATCTCTGAATGCAAGTACGTATTACTCTACATAAAGCGTGGCGGGAGGACGTTTTGTGTTGATGAAATGTGTGTTAATCTGACACTTCAGCCCACTTGAAGCATATCCTTTCACAAAGCCAGGCTTCCCTCATCGCTACTCCGCAGAGCATCCCCGGTCGGCTGATAGAAAGCAAGTGGTACCCAGGCTGCCGGGCATCCTCCCCTACTCAGGCCTCTCCTCAAGGGCCTGCTTCCTGCTCTCCACGGTGGTTCTCCAGAGGCCTGGCGCTCTTTGACGGGATAACTTCAGCCTTTCCCTGCCAGGCCCACCGCCTCTGGGGCCTGGTATCAAGAGCTTACAGAATCAGACCCTGGCAGGACTGCGCAGGCGCAGCAGGCTGCCAGCTGCAACCCCACCCCTTACCCTCAGCAAAGAGAGCAGGGACAGCCTGCCGCACTGGAAGGGTTTGGGCTGAGCTGGCAAGAAAGCAACAAGCAGAACCCTCTCTCTCACGGGGTTTCCACGGCGCCACAAGCTGGATGCAAGGCTCCTGCCCGAGGCCGGATGAGGCTTGAGTGGCCTGAGGGAATTTCCAGTGAAATCTCTTCTGATTTAGTCACATGCATCATCCTTTGAGCCGCAGGACCCGGCAGCAGAAGTTCCTGTAAAGAAGCCACGTAGAGTCCGTGTGGGGGTGAGTGCTTTCCTGCGTGCCTGTGACATCATCAGCTTGTGTAAACACCTCCGTGTCCTAGGAAGGTAGAGTGGGTCTCTTTCACACTCAGCTAAGGAGACTGGACCCCACCTGACATCTCGCAGTTGGAAGGAAGAGGCCCCCCCCCGAGGATGAAGCCAGAGCTCTGGGACTCAAACATCCAAGCTCTTGGCTGCTTCCCAGCATAGAGCCTCCCCAGGACCAGAGAGCGAACACAGGTCTTCTTGCTCTTCTGCCTGGGATCAAAGCCCAGTTCTGCCTCCCTGTTGCTGTGTGACTTGGGCCGGTTGCTAAACATTTCTGTGCATCATTTCCTTTGCGTATAAAACGAAAATAAACATAAGACCTAGGGTGTGGAATGGCCAGTGGATTAAGTCACTCCGCATACATGAGTGTTGGGGAATGTCGCAAGCCTTTAATCTTGCTTCCCTTTTCTGTATAACCAAGTTTTGCCAACTCTGGGCCCTGCAGATCTAACCCTTATACACCAATTCAGATTATTTCAGCGGTGGAGAGAGGTCCTCGTTCTGGCTGCTGGACACTCTGAGCCCTGAGGCCTCACGCTCCTCTGAGGATATTTAGGGTATCCTAAGAAGGGACCCTCCTGGACTGACCACCGAGGCTCCGTCTTGAGATGCCACATCTAGAGGCTCGCATCCAGATCAATGTCTGCTCACTGATGTCTGCGCCCACATCAAGGCCTGGGCAGCCACCACCCACCTCTGCTGGTGGTTGGTTCCCCATCTGGCCTGACCGGGAGAGCTAAATCCTGCAAGGGTCCAGTCTCAACCAAGCTGGAACTCTCACCCCCAGCTCAGGAAAGGTGCCCTTACCCCCTTTGGCGGGTCTTCTGCTTGGTAGAGAAAAGATAATTACAGGGTCCTGCAGGGCAGATGCGGACTGCGGGCATGGCAGCATGGGGGGGAACCAGACAGGAAGGGGAGGCGCAAAGCTTCTGGGCTGAAAGTGTAGACAGACGGAACTCTGAGATCTTGAGTTTGTCACCTCCCAATTCGCTGAGTTCCTCGCCCAAGTTGACGCCCCATTTACGCAGACCCTTACAGCCACCCTCATGCTTAGCTTGGACATAGGGAACCACAGATGCCCCCACCTCTTATTAACCTTTGGCAGAGTGCTGGACACGCCCCTAGGTCATTAGAGCCACGGGAAAGAAACATGTGGCTATTCTGGGAGTAACCACTAGATGGCGCACCCGCCCTGCCAACTGAGGAGCACTTCACTGGAGCACTGTGTGATGGAGCCTGAGCCTTACCCTTTAATGAGCAGGCTGCTCCCCATTGGCCTCCAGGTAGGGAAAGCCCCGGGCTCCCACCCAAAGTTTCAGGTCTGTTTATCCTCTAGCATGAGAACGCTTCCACAGCAGCATGTGACTGGGGGAAGAACCCCTGAATACAGGGGGGCTGCGGCGCATGGGTGAATCGCCCGCCCCGTCCCACCCTGTGGACCTTGGGATGGGTCTCAAGTTCACGAAGACTGGAGAGTGGAGCCACAGCAGGCTAAGGGCTGGAGGGTTTTGCAGGCACAGTGTGAAGGGCTGGGGTGATGCTCTGTGGTAGTGATCATCTAACAAGGACAAGGACCTGGGTGTGAGCCCCCCCCCCCAGCCCCGACAGAGAAGGAAAAGGGGTGCAGGGGGCTGTGCCCAGGTGCTCAGCGCACGGCAGGCCGAGCTTCTCACGTAGTTTCACTTCCGGTCTCACATGGTGCCTCACACTCATCCCGATGTGCACAGAGGCCAAAAAACAGCGCCTGGCCAGATCTTCTACATTCGTGGCCCCTAAGATAAATTCTGAAAGGTTTGTACTTCCTCCATAGGACCCAAGTTCGAGTCCCAGCACCGGCATGGTGGCTCGCAACCATCTGCAACTCCAGTCTCAGGAGATCTAATGCCTTCTTCTGGCCTCCTTGGACACTGCATGTAGGTAGTGCACATACATACATGCAGACAAAACATCCATGCACATAAAATAAAAATAATAGAAGAATGTGCCTTATACAGAGTGTTCGGGAACAAGCTGAGCTGCCCCCCCCACCCGCCCCCCAGTATCTCGGGGCTGCAGGAGGCCGCAGCAGATGCAGGATACTCTTAGGACTGTGGCTTTCCTACGTTCACAGATGGTGGGGGGAGGCCTGCCGGAGAAAGGCCTCTCTTTCCTGAGCTCCAAAAATACCGCTCTCCTGAGCAATTGATCTGCTTTGATGTCACGCACTCGTCTGTTTTCCTTGCTCCGGCAGCTCCCAGGCCTGGCAGCCCCCTGGAAGGAAGCATTTAAGCCTGCACGTGGATCTCCTCCCAGCTCCATGCTGTCCACACAGACCTTTCTTCTCCACTCCATCCTTTCCAGTGTACATTAAACTTCTGTTCTCTGTCCCCCTGATAAGCTACCTCAGGTCCTTTCTGGAACAGAACAGAACAAACAGAACATACACAAAATAAAACAGGCAGCAGAGACTTTTTTTTTCCTGTGGCCTTAGGTTACCTTCCCAGGAAAATTTTATAAATTTCTGCTAGACTTCCCAAGCGATGACATTTTCTACAATGCCTCTCCTAAGAGTTGCCGTTCATTTAGACGGCTCCAGGCGGCAATGTCTCCTACACGTTTTGATTTTGCGGGCGATACACAAAGCCCTCATTTTCTGATTTTCAAGAGGTAGGACATTTATCTTCTAATTTCCCTCCGAGGACATCGGTAGCTGGCTGGGGGAAGAGGTTCGCACATTTAAATTTGGTGCATCGGGAGGTTTAAGTAGCCCGGTGACAGTTTGGATCCGAAATGACTCACAAACGTTCTAATGTAAAAAGGCATGGCTGCCAGCCTCGGACCTGTCGGGAGATGCTGAGATCTCCAGAAGATCGAGTCGAGGAGGAGAAGGCTAAGTCACTGGCGGTGTATCCTAGACAGGGATACTGAGGCCACGGACTCCTCCCCACCCTCTCTCCCTTCCTTCCGTCCACGGTGAGAGCCTCCTCTATGGCTCTCTCTCTCACTACCATGGTGTTCTGCCTCTCACCTCAGGTCCCAAAGTGACTGGACCAACCGTGAGCTGAAGCCTTGGAGACCATGAGTCAAATGGAAGTCAATACTCGTTCTCTGAGCTGATTCCCTCCTGTGTTCGGTCACAGCAACAGAAACCTGACTCGCACAGGCAAAAGCGAGCAAGGCCATCTTCCTCATCCGGCAGATTGCTTTCAAACGTGTGTCAACAAACGAGAGAAAGCCACACTCTCGATCCCCCCCCCCCAAGCAGCACATGTGAGCTGTTGTTTCAAATATTAAGACACTTTTCAAAGCTCTCAATTTCTGGGGCTGGAGAGATGGTTCAGCAGTTAAGGGCACTGGCTGCTCTTGCGGAGGACCTAGGTTCAATTCCCAGCACTCCCGTGGTAGTTCAATCATCCGTAACCCCAGTTCCAGAGGAACTGACGCCCTCCTCTGACCTCTGAGAGCACCAGGCATGCACATGATGCTTATAAATACATTCAGGCAAAACACTCACGCACATAAAATAAGATAAAAAAAAAAATCTCAATTCCTGAATCTCAAAGATCTGTAGAATGACTACATGAATTAATGGAACCAACCCACAATTCCAGGGAGAATGAACGGAGGAGCAATTGAGTCAGCGGCTGTTCCATAGCCATGTCCCCAGGCAAGAGTGACCAACCTGCAAACAGATGAACATTTGTGAATGGAAGCCGTGGTCTTCTCAAGGGAGAAGGGACTAGGCCAATGCTGGCCGCCGACCTCTGAAAACCGACAGGTGTTCGTTTGCCTGTGTCTGTCTGTTGAGAAAGCGTCTTGCTAGATTGTAGTTTCAGACCTCAGTGGGCCTTAAACTCAAGATTCTCCTGCCTCATCCTCCCAAGGAGAGATCATAAATGTGCACCACACCGGGTTTGAAGGACAAAGACCCAGTGGATAAAGGCATCGTAAGGACACACCTGAAAATGCCGATTTTATAATAACCGAGTCCTCTCTCTCTCTCCTCCTCCGCTCGCCCGGCCCCGCAGGAGTAATCTACTGCATCCAGCCCTTTCCCGCCTCCTCCTTCTGAAATCTATCTGTCTCCGTAGCTGTTTATCTCCAAGCATTTTTATTTCCAGAGATGCCTAAAGAGGACAAGTGACTCACAGGCCCGGGAGCTCAGGTGAAAAAACCTCCTCTCCGCTCACCACCTGGGCTTCCCAGCCACAGATTTCCTTTAAACACACAGTTATCATTAAAATTCTCCCTGGTTTTCAGTTTGTGTTGGTTGCTGTTTTCGTTTGTCTTTTGAGACAGTATCTCACACTGTAGCCCATACAGCCTATGCTGGCCTCACACGCTCCCCGATCCTCCTGCCTCAGCCTCCCAAGTACAGGGGTCACAGGCGTGCATGCCACAGCTGGATGTTGCTTGTGTCCCACGGCAAGGCCTCCCTCTCCCTGGCTCCTGACTTTCCTGTTTCTGACTCTCCTATTTAACATCCTTCTTGGGGTATTTGGGCACCGAGTACCACGGGACCCAGCTCTCAGAAAAGCAATCCAGGCGGCCAAGCGCCTGCCGCTGGTGTCTTTCAGCAGGCTGGCGGTAGTCCCTTCCAGCCAGCCTGCTTCCGGCCTGGGGAAATGCTTCCTCTGCCGTGTTGACCAACCACTAAATGTACAAAGTCATTAATCCTCTTCATAAAGGCTCTAATGGAGCTTTCTATCAGTCGGTGAGATAGTGGTTGCAGCCCTGGAGATCAAGGGAGCAGTGAGAAGTCCAATGGCGGTGGGAGTGGGGGTGGGGAGCCCCATCCTTTCTCCTCTGTAGCTGTCCAGATGTAAAATGGACGTTTGTTAAATCACCACTGTGTGCGTTTGTTTATGGGGATTAGTTTGCTTTCCAGAGCATTTAGCAATTGTTCACAGACTCACAGTGCCCCAAGAACACTATCTTCACATATACATATATGTATACGTGTGTGTGTGTGTGTGTGTGTGTGTGTGTGTGTGTGTCCCTGATTTTCCTGTATTGTCCCAGCTTAGAAGCTATTCACGCCAAGATGCTTCGAGAAGGAAAGTCAGGCCCAGGGTCACAGCCCCCCAGAGCTAGGCCCGTAGCCCTGAAGCCTGACTCAAAGGCTTCCACAGAGACCCTTAACCTTTTCCAGGTCCACAGAGCTGCTCTGAGCACTTGCTGACCATCCTTTCATGACTCACAGCCCCCTGGGACCCCGGGGTCTGTAGACAGTGTGCTGCTCAGGATGAAAACATGGCTCCCCAAGACAGAGCCCAGGAGCAGCCCTGGGTTACCCTCCACAGCAGTGTGACTTTGAGACCAATAAGATGCCCATCAACTTCACTGTAGACTAGTTTTCTAGAACATGCCCTGAGACACGCCCCCCCCCAAAAAGGACTCTCAGAAATGCCGCTGCGGCCCAATGGGAAATTCAGGAAAGCTGTATTGGGAGAGAAAGAGCAGTTGCCAAACAGCCCCAGGTCTCCAGTTTCCAAAGCCCCGGGAAACACGAGTTTCTGAAAGATACCAACATTCATCCGAGGCAGCTCTGATGTCTGCAGGACCCGGATGTCTGACGGTGACAGCAGAGACATAACTTAAGCACCTAGAAAGAGTTCCCAATGAAACCCTTCTCCTGGCCGTCTCCCAGATATGCAGCCACCCAGGGTTCCCAGGTTTTTAGAATGGTCTGGAAAACTTATTTGGATAGATAGCCTGGCACCTGGAGTTGTAAGGGACCCCCATGTGGTCTCTTCGCAGGAACAACCATCATGTTGTAGCTACTGGCCCTCTGGGTGCTGACGTGTGTGTGTGTGTGTGTGTGTGTGTGTGTGTGTGTGTGTGTGTGTGTGTGTGTGTATGTGTGTGTGTACTGCTGTGTTAACCCGAGCACCCTAGATAGCATGGGAAATCAATCAATTAGTCCCTCCACACGTTGTCTACAACACAGACTCCATTTCCTCAGGAAGCAGAGGTCCTTGGTTGCCCAGCCCAGCCCTCAGCCCAGATGTCTGTTTAGCACTTTGGACATCTGACTCTCTGACCCTATCCAGCACCATCCTGAGAAGTGATCAGTGGAAGCGAGTCATGGGGAAGCATTGGGCCACCCCACCCTCTATGAAATAAAGCCAGGGCAGCGAGGCTACTGTGGAACCTTTAGGGACCTATCTTCTGTAAGAGCCTTTGGATAGGACCTGGGACGTTCTTTACGCCGTGCTACTAGAACCAAAGTTGAATCGTGGGCTGCTTCTTTTAGCTGTGTGGCGTTGGTATTAGCTTGGGCGGACTTTGTTGCTTGCTTTCTCTGAGACACTGTTATGGCATATGTTAACGATATATCGAAAGCGTGCAGGTAGTGATTATGTGAACTGAACTGTGTGACCCTTCCTAGGCACTCCTTTAGTTTTTGTGTTACAGGGAATATGGATATGTACCCAGACTCACGGGGGGACTAGTCAAACTTCCCAGTCGTGACCGGGGATCTGACACTTCTGATTCCATCCCTGAGTCTGAGTGGAGATCAACACTGTTGTGCTTTGTTTTTTAAAGCAACAGGCTGGGTAGCCCGCAAGGATGCGTCCCATCAAGACACGTGTTCTACCGGACTAGGAGCAGAGGGTGCCAAAGCCACCCTGCTTCTCGGGTTTCCTTCCCTGCCTCACTGGGGTGGCTGTGAGCAAGGTAAATATTTAAGCGAGCGTCTTGCATGATTGTCACCGATTGGACTGTACGGGGCACTATGAGGCAACAAGCTGGCGCCTGCCCAAGTGGCCCGGCTTCGAGAGACGGTGTTTTTGCCAACATCGGGAGTCTGTTGGCCACCGGTGGCTGATAGGTAGCAGAACTCTCTGGTCTGCTAATTGTCTTGGAAGCGGACCCTGGAATGGAGAGAAAGAGAACGGGCCTGTAATCAAAGCTGCCCTTGGGCAGAATTTCCCAGCAATGGCAGTTGGCAACTAAGCTCTGGGCTCTGGCTGGGGACTTTACATACACTGGCTCCTTTAGTCCTGACAACGGGCGGGGAGGAGGCTACTACTGCCACTCAGAAAGGGGGACTCGGGGAGGTTAAGTGATTTGCTCCAATTCTACCACTACTTGGTGTCGGATCGAGGGGATGCACCCAGAATCGGGGAAATGCATCCGCCTCCTGGCAAACAGAAGCCACACCGCTCTCCTGTGACCCCGGAGCCCGGTCAGCAGCATTGCTTGGGTTCTGAGCTCAAGATGCGAGGCTGCAGCGTGAGCCCGTGGAGAAGCTGGCAGCGCAGGACGCTCAGTCACGCCCCAGCGCTTTACAGATGCCCAGAGGGAAATACGTCCTGTCTTATTTCAAATGTTCTATTTATTAAGACAGGTCAGGCGTGGTAGCGTTTGCCTGTGATCCCAGTACTTGGGAGGTAGATGCAGGAGGATCCCGAGTTTGAGGCCAGCTGAGGCGACATCAGAAGTTCTGGGTCAGCCAGATCTACCAAATGAGATCCTGTCTCTAAAAACAACAGAGAGACTGGGAACCCAGAGGCAGATGAAAATAGAGCCGTGTGGGACCGAGGGGCTGTGCCCCTCTTAGGAGAGAAAAACCTCACCTTCCCTCGACCCTGCCCAGCTGGCCGTCTTCCTCTGCTCTCTGCACTTGGCTCCGCACAGCCAGCCCTTCTACCCTATGCCCTGGGGTACCCTGATCACCTGTAAGCTCCTCAACCATGTTTCCATGTAGCAGTTCCCATCAGAGGTGAAACGAGCCATTCAGAGTCCTCCGTGTTCGGGCCCTCCTCTCTACATACCTCCTGACCGTGGAGGCAATTGTGTGTGTACATGTTGGGGCTTCCGTGACCCTCAGACCCATTGGAAAGGTCAGCTGCGCTTTTCAGGCATGTACCCAGGATACACACAGCGGACATGCTGCAGACGCCAGCTGGATGGCTGAGGAACTCAGAGGTAGCCCGAAAATGAAACTATCGCATGCCAACTGCATATTCTGTGTCAGGATCATCCTTAATTCCATTCTCTCCAATCAAAACTCCTCTCTGACGTGGTTTCCCCCAGACACTAGGAAATGCTGCCTCACAGAGCTTTCAGACAGGATAACCAGCCACCCGGTGACAGCCCAGTGTTCAGATGCTCTTCAGAAAACCGCCATCAGAGCCAGGCATTGGTGGCACATGTCTTTAATCCCAGCACTCGGGAGACAGAGGCAGGTGGATCTCTGTGAGTCCGAGGCCAGCCTGGTCTACAGAGTGAGATCCAGGAAAGGCGCAAAGCTACACAGAGAGACCCTGAATTGAAGAAAAAAAAAACCCACCATCAGGGAACGTGAGAACTGAGTGAGAAGTAATCAGTGACCTCAGAGAACTGTTCTCAAATCTCCAGGAAGATTGTTCTAACAGCTGGGACAAGCCATCTCAGTTTTGAAGAACCACTTTAACTCAGAAGTACTAATTGAGCAGCTACAAAGAGCTATGGACAGTGGGAGACTTTGTCTCTTCTTGGTTTCTTCACTGTAGACACAGAATAATGCCCCCCAACCCACTGATGAGATGAACATGCTCAGGTGGTACAGACCCCCACCTACTGATGAGATCAGGCATGCTCAGGGTGGTACAGCCTGATGTCAATATACCAATTCCAGGAACCAGTGAGCATGAGACCTTACATGATCAAAGGACTTGGCAGATATGACTCAGTTAAAGACCTTCAGGTGGGGAGAGTCTCCTGGGTTATCTGGTAGACCTGCAGAAGGCACAGAGGGCCTGTAGGAGGGAAACCAGAGTCACTACCAATCCTAAGATACGCCATGAAGGAAGAGATGCACCCAGGAGCCAGAGAGAGTAGGCAGCAGGAAGCTTCAAAAGACCAGGCCTCTCCCCTAGCACCCTGGAAGGCATGCACCCTACTGACGCCTATGTAGATTTCTCAGAACAGTGGGACGTATTTTCTCTGTTTTTTTCAGTTTGGTTTGGTTTGGTCTGGTTTCTGAGTTTGTCCGTTTTAAGAATTCCATTTGTGATCATTTATCGCAGCCATGATGGTGGCCCAATACACCCTTCTTGAAGATGGAGGTGACAGCAGAATGTTTCATAGTGTGGTGGTTAGCAGGCTGGCCCCTAGGAACAGAGAAGACAGCAGCCTTCACTCCTGGGGTGTGGTTAGAGGAGGGAGCCCACAGAACAGACTCAGCCACCACTGTTTTTCTTATAGAATTGTTATTCTACAATTACCTTCTAGAAAGATCTTGTCTTAGAGAGTGTAAACAGGCCCACTCCATCTACATAGTCTTCGGTCAACTCAAAGTGTGTTAGGACACACTGTTCACTGGAGGAATCGCTGGGGGCCAGGAGAAATTGGCCATCCTGACATTAGGAGCTCCTAACAGAAAGGAGTCAGGCTAACAGTTCATTAGGATTGGAAGGCACTGCAGAGGAAGCCCTCTGCAGGATAGGTGGGAGGTCCCTCTAGACAGGCCAGTCTGGCGCTGAGACACGTGGCCAGCAGAGGTAGCAGGCATACAAGGTGGATCCCTGTTGCCACTGGACGTCACCTGGGCAGGAGGATGGAAGCTAGGCCAGGGTCCCCAGCCTCTGCTCCCATCATTTCCGTCACTCCACACCTGGCACAGATGCCAGAAGGCATGAGGAACATGCCATGTACATGAGGACAGGAGATCCATGCAGTTTAAGGCAATCACAAAGTCACTATTCAAGCAAGTTGAATAATAAATGATAGGAAAATTCTACCACCAAGATACGTAAGCGCTGGCCTTGGAGAGGGGTGTGAAGGGGAGGGGCCTGGGAGGAACCTTTCTGGACGAATAGGATGTGCTTGGGATAGAATTCATGGGAGAACTTTCATGGTGTACAGGCTGGGTAGGTCCAGGATGGAGAGAGTCCAGGAACTCTCTAGATGCCAGGGATGGTGACTCGGGACCTGACAGATACCTCATGGCAAGCTTTCATCCTGAGAATGTTATAGTCTACATGTGTCCCACAAGTTCACTGATCCCCAAAGCAACAATGCCGGAGATAGAGCCTGGGCGAGGGGATTGTCACAAGGGCGGATCCCTCATCCACAGATGAGTGCTGTTGTGAAAGTGAGTCAGATACCACAGGAGCACATGCCTTGATAAAGTGAGTTTGGATCTCTCTTACTCTCTCTGGCTTTCTGCTTTCTGTCCCAGGATGATGCAGCAAGAAGACCCACATTGAGGATGGGTCAGACCCCCCTGGGAACACCTTTATAGACACCAGCAGTGGTGGGTTTCCATAGTGACTCTGAATCCAGCCAGGCTGACGGTGAAGAGAAACCAGGCTGCGGTAAACCACTGTGCTGGCTGCTCTTCTGTCACCTAGACACAGCAACTAGAGTCATCTGAAAGGAGGGAACCTCAGTGGAGAAGATGCCTCCAAAAGATATGGCTGTAAGGCATTTTCTTCATCAGTGACTGATGGGGAGGGCCCAGCCCACTGCGGGTAGGGACACCCCTGGGCCGGTGGTCCTGGGTTCTATAAGAAAGCAGACTGAGCAAACAGTGAGAAGCAAGCCAGTAAGCAGCACCCCTCCATGGCCTCTGCATCAGCTCCTGCCTCCAGGTTCTTGCCCTGTTTGAGTTCTTGTCCTGACTCCTTTGATGATGAGCAGTGATGTGGAAGCGTAAGCCAAATAAACCCCTTCCTCCCCAGGCTGCTTTTTGGTTATAGTGTTTCATTGCAGCAACAGAAACCCTAACTAAGACACCCACTTTCCCATGAAATGGCAAACATGACCATGGCTATGGCTGCCTCTTAAGCATCTCCCAAAGGCCTGAGGGCAGGGGGATTGATTCCAGGACTGGTAACATTGGGAGGTGGTAGAAACTGTGAGGAGGGTCTAGTGGCAGGTTTCCAGGTCATTAGGGGATGCATTTAAAGGAGCTAGTGGGACCCTTTTCTCTCCCTCTTCTGCCTTTGGCCATCATATGAGTAGTTCTCATATGAGTGTGTGTGTGTACATGTTGCCACACATGTACACACACACACACACACACACACACACACACACACACACACACCCATGATGTGTCACACAGGCCAGCGGCAACCATACCAAAGCACATGCTGGCCTCCAGGTCCCTCAGCATCCCGAGGACATGCTGCACATTTCAAAGTTCACTCCAGCATCCTACCACTTCTCATCTTCTCTGCCGTCAGACTCCCTCCAGCTCATGGGCTCCCTCCGCACAACGGCTCATTCTCCTTATAACCCTGCTGTTCCTACAGCTCCTCTATGTTCATGCCTTTGTCTTCCTCCTCCTCCTTCTCCTCCTCTATCGCTTGCTCTCAGGCTCTTGTTCACCCTCACTCTTTGTCCCCCACCTTGCTCACCTTGCTCTCCTCTAACACCCCCCCCCCCAGCTCTGCCTCTCTGCTCCGCTTCCTCTTCCTTCAGAGCCAGGTCCAGTCTGCTACCCTCTCTCTCTGCTCTGGACTCCAGTCTGCCGACCATGTTCAGTCTACTTCCTTCTCTCTGCTCTGGACTCTTCCAGATGCCTCTGGCTGCTCTCTCTCATGTCTACAGCAAAACAATTCCCCTTAACCACACCATGGAGCAGTCAGGGCATCAGTTTGTACCACCACTGTATTGAGAGGTATGGCTTTCATGAGGATTCTAAATTGAGTCAAGTTGACAATAAAGAATAAGCCATGATAATGTCCCTGCCTGGCTTCCAGGTCCCCTGCCTCGCACTCCCTCTGATTCCTGACAGCCAATACCTCCGCTTTCCCCTACTTTGAGTAATCTCTCACCCCCTCCTCTCTCTGCTGGGTCCTCTGAAGTCACAGATGTCTGCAGTTAAAAATTAAACCATCCATCAGGTGAACGTTGTGTCGGGAGACACAACAATGAGAGCTGATTAGACAAGCATCTAGAGACCTGACATTCTTGTCAGTCAACGGATTAAGGAAGCCTGCTACTCGGAAAAACGTAAGGTACGGGTAAAATCAGATTAGGTTAGATTCAAGTGGTCATCAGATGTTCATTGGTACATCCCCCGCTGGGTCAAAGGTAGGTCATCAGTCACTGCCACGCCATCTCTAGAGGCTCGACCTTGGCCATGGGTAATCCCATTTGTGGAGAGTGGGGTTTTGTTATGGGTAGAACACTGACCTCAGGGAGGCCGAGTGCAATCTTCTTTGTGTGTGCTTTCCACTGTGGGAACCAGCAGATCCTGCCCTGCTGGAGCAACTATTTCAATCCTTTGGCACCACCGACTCCCTAACTGAGCCCAGATTCCTAAGTGCCAGGAGGCGGCCTGCTCAGCACTGGCCCCGACAGCCAGCTGTGGTTCTCCGCTCAGCCACTGAGTTAATTCTGCTTACCCAGCGCTGCCACCAAGGTGCCTGCCGAGTCCACCCCGGGACAACCTTGACATTGTCTTTTCTCTGTGAGGTGAGTGGGACCCGGATAGGCACAGCTGATCCCTCACTCCTGAGAGGTCCCCATCGTCGGATGATGTACAGAGAGTGGATACATACATTGAGAAATGACGCTTGTATCCAAGAACTAACCCTCATCTCTCCAGCCCAGACTGGCTCCTGGAGGGCCGAGCGCGCGTGGGAAAGCCATGTTTGGTGTGGGACTGTAAGCAGGAATGTGGTCCAAGGAACCTTCTCCACAGCACTGAAACGGCAGGAGGCCTGGAGGCCAGCAGTTTATTGGGTGTTTCCAGTCAAGACACGGAGTCCCAGGACTCCCTGGGGGCCTCCACCACAAATACTGCCGCGCACATGCACATTCATCTGGCTGCGTCTGCACTTTTCAGATCCTGACTGGGGGTGGGGGAGGGAGCATGCCCTCCTGCATCCTGCCTGCCTGTCTCTGAAATCAAAACTACAGGCACAGCCAGATGCAGACCGAAGGAGCGCCGAGAGAGAGCCTCGGAATCAGGCCCCGCAGCTCTGACCAGAAAGCCGCCTGGGCTGCAGGCAAAAGTATGCTTTTCTCTTAAACCACGGGCCAGGAATGTGCCCTCTGATGCTGATTACAGGTCAAATCAACAGTCAAGTGATAGAAACCAGACCCGGGCCCAGAGCAGGCTATAGGCAGCTGCAGCCTAATGAGATCCAGAGTCCTTGCAGGGCTCTGGGGCAGGCCCCAGGGAGGGGGCGGGGCAGTCACTGTTCGGGAGGGCTCCCTGCTCCAGCCTGGAGGTTTGGCGTCTCCCCTCATCTGACCCTAGGGCCCCGCAGGTATGCACCAGAGTCAGCCTGATCCTCCTGCATGAGCCTTGCTGGGGTGGAAAAAAAAAGGTTAAGAGAGTCTATAGATGAAGCTTTTCCTAGGGCCTCTTTCCCGGCCCACACCACAGCCTACCTCCCTTCTCGGGGCGTCTCCCAGTACCCTCCTTTCTCATCACCCCACTGTCTAAGTCCGCAGAATGCAGCTCGGCTTGCCTCCCTTCGCACTTGGTAGATGCTAAAGCCCGCAACAGCGTAAAATCGCTGGGCAGTGAGTTGAGCCCTGGCCGCCCTGGCCGACTCGCCTGCGCTTTCCCGCTCCCTCTGCTTAGCAGAAGTTCAGTCTTCTGGAGGCTGCGATGGTGGTTTTGGCTTCTGTTTAAGAACACACAGTATTTTCTAAAGCGCTTGCATATAGGGGCGACCCCTTGCTGAGACGGGAATTCTGAGGAGGCCCAGTGCTCACAGCATTTCAGCCATAAGGAGAGCAGATTTTAGAAGCCAGCCAGCGGGCTGCGGTCACTAGTCTGCGGTCCTCAAAGTGTGTGTGTGGGAGGGCAGCACTTAAGGGGGATCCACGAGGCCCAAGTGGTGGCCTTCGGTCCCCTGTGAGTCAAGTAGTCGAAAAATAAGGTAGAGGCAGAATGCTTGCTCTGGTCCCACAAGACAGTAGACCAGGCCCGCCCTGGTTGAAAGCTTCTTCACATGTCTCCAGAGGCGAAGTGTGGCCGACACTCAGTTCCCTGTGTTTGATAAGGTAGGTGACCCGTGTTGTACTGAAGGAGCCTCTGAGGCTGACAGCCATCTTCAGGGGTTCAGCTCTCTCCATTTGCAAACCATCATCGCATCTGAGCCTGCTGACTGTCTGTCCAGCCACCCCGCATGCCACCCTAACTGCATGTGGCCCTGAGAAGCAGGCGTAGTTAGACTTGGAGGAGGGTGGTGCTTCCCTTTGTAACTATGGGAAAGCCCTCGTCCTTACTGAGTAAAGACTTGCCGTGCAGCCTTCTGGGAAGGGGGCATCCACACTCTTGGAGCTGACTGCTCATCTGTGCTCTGGAGGTAAGACCAATAAAGTCAGAGGGAACTTGGGTGGAATCTGCCTTGGTTTATCATTGGGACCTTAGGAGGAAGGGTAGACATTGTCTCCCCAGGGGAGGAATGTTACCAACACTAAGCCTAGCTGTTCAAGGGGAGCACAGATATACTTTGAAGCCGGTCTACACACACACACACACACACACACACACACACACACACACCACCCCGTGCATGCACCACAGAAGGAAGCACTAGTCCTGAGGGTTTGAGGTGTGTTGATCAGTTGGGGACCTTCCTGTCACTTCCCTTTCTCGGTGTCATCCTCAGTGTTGTGAACTCTGCACACAGAGCTCGCTCGAGGCAACCTTGTCATGACCAAGAAGTCAATGAACTGCAATTCAGGAGCGTGAAAGAAAAGTCTTCCCATCGTCACAGCCCAAAAGGACACCTCACCATGGACAGAGAAGCAGGGAGGGTCCTGACTCCTCCATGAATACATTCAGACTTCCCAGGGGAGAATTCACAGTAGAGAGTGGGCCTGGCCCCACCGGGGGAGAAAGCTCCTTTTACCTGGAGTCTGCACCTCTTGGGAGGGGGCAGATGTCTCCAAGTACTGTTGTCAGGTTCCTCAGAGGGACACATCACAGATACCGTCTTTCATTTTCCTCTTCGGCCTGCTGTGCTGGGTCTCACTCTTTTCCAGCCAGCTGGGATGTGTTCCAATAGTCCATGTCCTAGCTGGCCACTTTGAACTTGAACGTACTACTCCATAGAAGCAGCAGAAACTGGGTAGCTTCATGCTCTAGAAGCCCAGCCCCCACTGTGTGGCCCCCAGGCTCTCCCTGCTGGGTGGGCTGGTGGGCTAGAGAGAGATGCTAGCATTTCAGTGGTTCCCATGGCAGCATCCGAGAAGATGCTAGCCGCCGCCGCAGCTGTGGCAGAGTTCAGGGGACCCGAGAGAAGAACACTTCTGTGAGTGGATGGTTTCCATGGCAACTGCAGAATGCCTCTGAGCGGCCACAAACCTGTAGCCAAGGCTAGGTCAGCCCTGAAGATCTAGAATGCCTGTGACTGAACACTGGAGCAGAGCATCTTTCCAGGGTGATATTTTTAGTACTGACGTGTCCTCAATAGCTGAACTTCCGTTCCCGGCAAGCAGTCATTTTCTAAAGGTCTGCATGGAATCTTGGGAAAAAGACATAGTGACCCTGATAGGACTCCCAGACTAGAGCTATACATTCATCTATGACGGAAGAGGTGGCATCTGTGGTGGTCTGAATGACAAATGTCCCTTACAGGCTTAGGGATTTGGACACTCGGGCCCTAGCTGGTGTCGCTGTTTCGGGAGGTGGTGCAGTCTTGCTGGGGGATGGACAACTCTGGGAACGGGCACTGAGAGTTTATAGCCTTTCCCCTCGTCCTCCTCCACACTCTCTGCTTCCGGCGCAGAGGCAATGCCATCAGCCAGCTTCTTCATGCCACCATGCCATCCCTTCCCTGCCATGACGACTCTGGAACCAGAAGCTGAAACAAAACCTTCCTTCCTTAAGTTACTTTGGGTCATGGTGTTTTATCACAGAAAAGCAACTAATACAGTCTCCATCTCACCCAGCAAGTGAGGAAGGAGGAAATGAGGAAACTGAGTAAGTTACCCAAATCCACCATCATGCTTTCTCACTGGGAATGCACAGCCGGTGGCTAGCCACTTGGATGATGTATTTTCTCTAGTAGATAGCTAGCTATTAGCTTTCTGGTGAGAGGAAGCCATGAAGGCCACTGACAGGCCTGATCTTAATCACCTTGCATGCCACCACATCCTCATCTTTTCTGAATGAAATGGCAATGGTCCCCAGAAGTAACCTGGTGAAGATGGCAGAGCCCCTGCCGGCCTGAATACCCTGTGTGTTCACAATGGGAAGGGGTGACCCATCCGTCTCTTCCCTAGCCTTCCCGGGCTGGTACTTTAGGAGATGCCTGTCCAGCTTTCAGCTCCCCTGTCCACATTTCAGAGTTTGGGGTCAGTTTCCAGGCAACTGTTAACATCTAAGATATGCGGTAAAGTTAGACAGATCCAAAGACGCTGGTATCAGAGATGCTGTGTTCATCATGACGGTTGCTTCCTCTGGCCGGAGACGCACCCAAAAGTTGGCTTCAATATAGAATATGAATCATATTCTCATGACACGTTCTCAGGGAGGTTAGAGATTTGCTGCATAGCATTGTATAAATACTTGTCTGTGGATGGATAGATGGATGGATGGATGGATGGATGGATGGATGGATGGATGGATGATGGATGGACGATTTGACAAACAGATCAACGAATATGTAGGTAGATGGTTGGATTAATGGATTGATAGATGGGTGGGAGAATGGATGGATGGATGGATGGATGGATGGATGGATGGATGGATGGATGGGTGGATGGATGGATGGATGGACTGATCTATAAACAGATGGGAGTTGGCAAATAAGTGAGTGGATGGACAGAGAAAAAATCACTTCTACTACAGAGCAAGGGAAGGATGGGATGTTATAAACAGAGTCACAAGAGTCTAGTCAAGATGCTAATGAAGTGGACAAGGCTAAAAGGCAGCTCATCTCGGTGACGATATCCTCTTTGTCTATGCTGGAAAGTCCAGTCGTGTATAAGAATCAGGAGACCAGAAAGGAGAAGAAGATAGAGATCTGTGGTTTAGTGGCTCTTGATGCGGAAATGCTTCTCATTCATCCCAACCAGAACTAGGACGGCCACTTAATAACTAAAATGCACAGAGAAATTTGAGTTTCAAATATATGAGTATCTACCAGTGTAATACTAGGAACACTTTTTTTCTTTTGTTTTTTTTCGAGATGGGCTCTCTCACTCTTTTTTTTTTTTTCATGTGTGAATTTATTCCCTCATATTAAAAAAAAAAAGTGGAGATGTCTTAAGTTTCATTTCATTACACTGTAGATTTTTTTCTCTTAAATTTGTTGTAGTCGTGGGCCTGGACTTAACAGTCTATGTTAGGATCCTAATAACACTGTAAATATTTGTCCTTAAACTACAGAAAAGTATAGGTCTCACCCTAAATCCTGAAAATGTGTTTCGCAACAGATGGCGACCATTATAGAGAACGACATAAAGTCAAATTGAAGAGAACAAGAGATCTTGTTGTTGTTGGAGGGCTTCTCTCCAGGTTCCACCAGGGCTTTCTCTTTGTAGCCCTGGCTGTCCTGGAACGTACTCTATAGACCAGGCTGGCCTCAAACTCGTAGACCCATTTTTTTCTGCCTCCTGAGTGCTGGGATTAAAAGCATGTGCCACCACTGCCTGGCCAGGGGCACTTTTTTAAAAAAATATAATCACTTTATTGCAATCAATTCATAAATAACAACATCATACAGCTTGATTAAGACATAGACACTAGCATGTGTTTAGGGCCATTTCAGACATTGTTGGAAATTCTGTCCTAATCTCAAGCCAAGATTCATTTACAGAATTTATGAGACTCAAGCCAGCAACTCCAACATCAATTTTTAAAACCAAACATTCTAACAACCCAAGGATAGGCTAATTTTATATTTACATGCTGAGGTATGGCAGAGGAAATTATCTAGTCTTTGTTTAGGGTCACTGCTGTTGATACTCAGGTCCTATTATCCAGTGTGGTCTACCTCTAGACCACCAGGAGGGAAGAGACCTGTAGAAACTTCATTTGGATCTCTCCTGCATTATGGGACGCATTCTGAGTACAGACCATTGTGGAGTCCGGAAATGGCAATGCTTATTACACACATCATTACGGCCATGAGAACCATCCTTGGGTTGGTTTTGAACCACTTGGTTCAAAAACAGAGTTCCATCCAAGCTGGGGACGATCATGTTACTATGAAACATGGGATTTCATTCACAGTGTGATTTACAAAATGGAGCCCAGGAGGCCTTTCTGCTTCCTCCTTTGAAGAAGTATGCGTGTTCACGAGTCACGGGGAGTTCCTGTCACGGGGGAGAACCTGACAGAAAGCAGTCTGTTGTCAGCACAGGAGCCAGTTTGGTTTGGTCTTGGGGCTGTGGTGGTTTGAATGAGCATGGCCCCCATACATAGGCTCATATATCTGCATGCTTAGTCCCCTGTTGAATGTTTGGAAAGGATTAGGAGGTGTGGCCTGGTTGGAGGAGGCATGTCACTCAGGAATGGGCTTTGAGGTGTCTCGGTCTCTCTCTCTCTCTCTGTTGGTTGTTTTTGCTCTTTTCAGGGACCCGCCATCCAGCTCCCGAAGAAATCACATGCAGAGGCTTATTCTTAATTGCAAATGCCTGGCCTTAGCTTGGCTTGTTTCTTGACAGCTTTTCTTAACTTTAAATTAAGCTGTCTGGGGCAGAGGCAGGAGGATCTCTGTGAGTTCGAGGCCTGGTCTACAAAGCAAGTTCTAGGACAACCAGGACTCTGTTACACAGAGAAACCCTGTCTTGAAAAACAAAACAAACAAACAAAACAAAACAAAAGCTGTCTGTCTTTTGCCTCTGAGCTTTTACCTTTCTCTATTTTGTATACCTTTCTTTCATTACTCCTTTGCTGGCTGTGTAGCTGAATGGCTGGCCCTGGAGTCCTCCTCCTCCTCTCACTCCTTCTTCCTCTCCTCCCAGATCTCTCCCTCTATTTATCCTCTCTGCCTGCCAGCCCCACCTATCCTTTCTCCTGCCTCTCTATTGGCTGTTCCGCTCTTTATTAGACCATCAGGTGTCTTAGGCAGGCACAGTAACACAGCTTCACAGATGTGAATGTAACATAAACAAAAGTAACACATCTTAAAATAATATTCTACAACTTTTATCTATCTATCTGTCTGTCTATCTATCTATCTATCTATCTATCTATCTATCTATCTATCTATCTCTGTCTCCCTGCTCTCTCTGCCTCCTGCCTGTAGATCAAGTTATAAAGCTCTCAGCTACTGCTCCAGCAACATGCTTGTCTTTTTGCCACCAGGCTCCCTGACAGGATGATCATGGACCAACCCTCTGAAACTGTAAGCCAGCCCCCAGTTACGTGCTTTCTTATGGAAGAGTCACCTGGATCATAGTGTCTCTTCATAGCAATACAACAGTGACTACGCCAAGTTGTTTTTCTTTTTGTTTTTTCCTCCCTGTTCTGCTTTATTTTGTTTTGAGATAGGCTCTCACAGCTCAGGCTGGCCTGGAGCTCACTATGTAGCTCAGGCTGGCCTTTTACCCATGATTCTTTCACTTCTGTCTCCCTAGTGCTGGGGTTACAGTCACGTGCCACACATCTGGCCTCACAGATACGCCTTGGGATAGATGCCATTCTCCTCTCCTTTGGACTCACGCTATCTTGGTTTGTTTTCTTCATAGTTCCAGAAGTCACAGGGGAAAAAATTAAAGGAGTTTTTCCTCACTCTTCCCTCATACATGAATCATTTTGCAAGTTAACATTAGACTCTACACAGAGCAAAAACTAAAAACAGGGCGAAGCTGACCGATGCGCGTTCCTGGCAGGAGACGTTCCGGTCTGTCACCCAGCCCCAGCCTGGAGAGGATGCGCTGCCTCCCACGCGTACAGCCTGACAGCTGGATCCAAATGTCACTCATGACAGAGCCACTGTCAGTCACTGCTTCTCACAGGGCCACTCGTCCTCAACCCCCGCTGCAGTCCGTCCTTCTGTGTCTGCGTCCCCACGGTACACACTCCACAGCCCAGCTTCTCCAACTGTGGCCACAACCCCGTGGCGACTGTCTAAATATGGAAGCTGTGAACATGTTTGCAATAGTAAATGTTTCTGAACGCCAACAATTAATTCAAGATCCAACGTGATGAACCACGGGGGTTTCCAGGAGCCCATGCCTTTCCGGCATCTGAAAACTTCACTGCTGTCTCAGTCCTGAGCACACAGCATGAGCACTCTGCAACATGCCAGCCATCATGCCACCATCATGCCACCATCATGCCATCACCATGCCATCATCATATCATCACCATGCTATCATCACGCCATCATCATATCATCACCATGCCATCATGCCATCACCATGCCATCATCATATCATCACCATGCTATCATCATGCCATCACCATGCCATCATCATGCCATCACCATGCCATCATCATGCCATCACCATACCATCACCATGCCATCACCATGCCATCACCATGCCATCATGCCATCATGCCATCACCATGCCATCACCATGCCATCATCATGCCATCATGCCATCACCATGCCATCATCATGCCATCATGCCATCATCATATCATCACCATGCCATCACCACGCCATCATGCCATCACCATGCCATCATGCCATCACACAACATATCAACAGGCCTGCCCAAAACACCTCAGCTCAGATTCAAGACTACTGAATATTATGAATTTTGATATTTAGTGATACATATGAGACTGTCTGGTTTTATAGACACATGATGGTTTAACTACAGAAAACAAAGACTTTAGATATTTTCCTCTGTCATACCTCAGCATGTAAATATAAAATTAGCCTGTCCTTGGATTGTTAGAATGTTTGGTTTTAAAAATTGCTGTTGGAGTTGCTGGCTTGAGTCTCATAAATTCTGTAAATGAATCTTGGCTTGAGGTTAGGACAGGATTTCCAACAATGTCTGAAATGGCCCTAAACACACATCTGCCATTTTGAACTACACACTTGTGCAAGACGGCATTCTCAACATTGCCAATTATAAAATCAAAATGTTGAAGATGCTCTATACCCCACTGTACCAAATATTCAGCCCAGATTAAATTCTTGATGTCAAAATAAAACAAGCACACCCATCCCATCGCTATGTAAATTTACTACGTCTTTACCAAATTGTAAAATTATATGTCTACCAAAGAATTCTTTCAAAATGAATTTCAGTATGAGGTCTCCATAAATGTTTGGTTTGTATACCTAGTTATACACCTGTGTGCTTAGGATCGCATACAAACTTCTTCATCAAGAAGAGGTTGTGAGTGGGAAAAGTTCAAGCAGCCCTAGTACAGTGAAAATGCACTCAGTGTTTAAAAAACAAAACAACTGTCAGATGTGACGGCACACACCTGTGACTCCAGCCTGAGGAAGAGGGGGTGACGGCACACACCTGTGACTCCAGCCTGAGGAAAAGAGGGTGCCAGCACACACCTGTGACTCCAGCCTGAGGAAGAGGGGTGAAGGGGAAGAAATTCAGAGGAGAGCAAACCCATGACCAGCCTATGGAGACCCTGCTACACAAAGAGGGGGGGCATAAGAATAGGGAGCCATGTGTGTTCAAGGTGCCTATTGCCATCTAGATGAGATGTGGTCTGCAGGAGCATGGTGAAATATGGGTGTTCCAAGAGGTCGAAGATTCAGCAAAATTATGCAAATGAATCATCATGTGACTGTGCCAGGCTCTGAGAACTGGCCCCTAGGGCATGCTGGGAGCTTGCTGGCCCTAGAGAAGGCTTTGCCTGGATGATCAGTTTTAAGAGGACACTTCTGCCAGGAAGGGAAATGGGAGCCAACATGGAGATAAATGATGTCTTACCATCATTTCCCAGAATCCATTAGCCCCCATATGTGGCTTCCCCAGAAGTAACCAGATAAAACGGGTTTTGTGCTTGAAATGTCGAGGCTTTGGAAAACCAGCTTCCACATCAATTTCTCCCTGTGTTCTGATAAAGTAACCTGAAAGGCTTCTCAGTTCTGTCCACTCGAGCTGTGAGGCAGGCAGTTCATAAGCCTCTGTGTAACGTAACCACACCATCACATGATCCCCCACCCCCCAGGACAGCCTCCGTGCTCAAAGGCACTCTAATCCTGAAAAGGCCATGAGCGAAGTACAACCAGCAGCTTGTTCTAACCTAATTTCTAAAGTATGCGCTGGGCAGGACTTCAAGTGAATTCCTGGGTATGTGTGGGTGCAATATGCTGCAACTTGTTGCTGTAGAAGAAGCATATATATATATATATATATATATATATATATATATATATATATATATATATATATATATATATACCTTTTCTATAGAAATCCCTGGCAATGCCTAAGATCTATGCAAATGGCTTGAAGAGAAGGGAAACCACACACTTTCTTTTTATGCACTGATTCTAAAACTACGATTAAAGTCCAGACTGTCATCGGTGCTGGAGAGACAGTTCTTCCAAAGGACCTGGGTTCAGTTCCCAGCATCATATCACACGGTTCACAACCATCTGGAACTCCAGCTCCAGGTGATATGACACCTTCTTCTGGTCTCCCTGTGCTCCTGCATGCCCATGGTGTACACACGCGTGCGCACACACACACACACACACACACACACACACAATTTAATGAGAATTCAGGACACCACAGAGATAGAAGATGCCCTGTGCTCCTGCATGCCCATGGCGCACATACAGACAAGCAGGTGTGTGCATACACACATACACACACACACACACACACACACACACACACACACACACACGCACGCACGCACGCACACACACACACACAATGCTATAAGAACTCAGGACGCCACAGATAGAAGACAAAGTATTTTAAGAAAATATTTCAATTACCCTTTCTGTTGACACCACGCCAAAGCTATCATTTTACTCTGGCACACACCAAACGGAGCTAGATTGCTTTTTCAGTTAGAAAAAGACTGTGGAGTTGGAAATTACTGCCAAGTCCTGGAGGCTGGTAGGGAAATTCCTTAAAATCTTGTTTGTTTAACGGACAAAAAAAGGGACCACACTTTTCTTTGTCAGGGCAGGAAGCCATTCTGTTCTCTTTTGACTCAGTTGTGAACTGGAAAAATCATTTAAAAAAATGAGTGAAAACTATACGTGATCAATTCATTTCTTACAAATGTGATTTTTCTTTTTCAATTTTTAACGATTTTTTTTCCTGTTAGGAATGCCTTGCCTGCATGCATGTCTGTGCATGCCGTGCCTGCAGAGGCCAGAAGAGGGCGTCAGGTCTCCAGGAACTGGAGTCACACTTACTGTGGATGTGTATTCTTTTCTTTCCTCCTTTTCTCCTTCCTTTCTTTAATAAAATGTTTGTTTTTTAAATGGAGTTACAGACAGACAGTTAGTGAGCCATGCCGTGGGTGCTGGGCAGTCAGTGCTCTTACCTGCTGAGCCATCTCTCGGCTCCCCAATGTGATTTTCCTTACCTGAGATGTCCTTCATAAATTAGGCCAATGACAATGTGCCTTAGATTAATAGGGCCAGGCAAATGTCTGTCTGCGGAAGAGGAAACCATCCCAGTTAGGAGGGTGAATTATGATAGGCAGCTGTCCCACAAAGCAGCTAACACTCTGAGGATGCCCACTTAGACTCTTGGAGCCTGTAAGAGTCTGAGGAAAGTTAAAGAAGCTGACCATGAGCCTTTCCAACCCTGGCTGACCATGAGCCTCCTCAACCCTGGCTGACCTTGAGCCTCCCCAACCCTGGCTGGCCATGAGCCTCCCAACCCAACCCTGGCTGACCATGAGCCTCCCCAACCCTGGCTGACCATGAGCCTCCCCAACCCTGGATGACCATGAGCCTCCCCAACCCTGGATGACCATGAGCCTCCTCAACCCAACCCTGGATGACCATGAGCCTCCCCAACCCTGGATGACCATGAGCCTCCCTAACCCTGGATGACCATGAGCCTCCCCAACCCTGGCTGAAGCAGCGTGATGGTGTAGATGTTCACATACACACACAGTCCTGAGCCCTAGCAGTTCCCAGCTCTGTGACCTGAGACAGAGCATCCTCTCTCTTTCTAAGGGCTGCTTTCCTTCCCTGTAAATGAGCCCATGTCATAACAGCACCTGGCTGCTGTAGCGTGGAAATGGCTTGCCCCTGAAAGGCTCGTGTGCCAGAAGCTTGGTCTCTAATGTAGCAGAAGTGAGAGCTCATGGGACCTAGGTCATGGGGACACCACTTCAAGACCGGCTCTAGAGAGTGTGCTGGGTCTTCCAAACACAAGCTCGCTACTGGGAAAGCAAGCTACTGTAAGTGGAGCCATTTTGTGTGTTTGGCATCTAAACTTGAGCTGTTAGCATTTTGTTGTTGTTGTTGTTGTTTTGTTTTTTAGGTTTTTTTTCTTTTTTCTTTTTTTTTTTTTTTTAAGACAGGGTTTCACTGTGCAACTTTGCACCTTTCCTAGAACTTGCTCTGTAACCCAGGCTGGACTCAAACTCACAGAGATCCTCCTGCCTCTGCCTCCCGAGTGATGGGATTAAAGGCGTGCACCACTACCGCCCAGCGCTGTTGGCATTTTTATGTCATGTTCTTCTCTTATTTGATGTCGTCCACCACTGTGGCACAGCATGAGGCCCTTTTGTATGCCAAAATAAATCTTTTTATTTTTATTTCTTTTGCAAAGCACATAGACCCGGGTATTTTGTTACAGTAAATGCATAAAGACTGGGTAGTATATTTGTTTTAAAGATTAAGGAACAGGTATATCTATGTGTCTGAAGTCACTGATTATTCTTCTGACTACGAGTTTAAGTTCTCCTAGCATGAAAATAATACACTAACTCTGTTGCTGTGAAAAAAAAAAAAAAAACACCCTGACGGAAAGTAACTTCCTTCAGCTCACAGGTTACAGTTCCTCACTGAAGGAAGTCTGGGCAGGTTCCCGAGGGCAGGCCTGACAGCAACTCCACACGGTGTCAGCTCCAACCAGAGAACTCACAGCCCAGGGAGCTCCGCAGAGATGGTGGAGGAGCGCCGCTCCATGGCTCGCTTGCCAACTCGTGCAGCGTTAGCTCCAACCAGAGAACTCACAGCCCAGGGAGCTCCACAGAGATCGTGGAGGAGCGCCGCTCCATGGCTGGCTTGCCAGCTCGTGCAGGGTCAGCTCACTCTCTTAGCTCACAGCCCAAGACTGCCTGCCCAGGGAATGGTGCCACCCACAGTGGACGGACCCTCCTACCTCTGTCACCAAGACCGTCCCCACGGGCCACTCTGACTTACTCACTAGCCCTGCAGCCAAGAACGGTTCTCTCCAGGGGAAGATTGTCATTTTCAACTGAGGGGCGAGGGACGAGACACCCACTCAGCCAGCCAGATCAGCTCAATCAACTCCCTTCGTCCACGGGGTGACAGGCACTGCTGTCAGATAACCCCGCACCCACATTTTACACCACTGAAATGGTCACCTGCCGACTACCTCCAGATGGAGCCTTGTTTCCAGCCGAGCAGGTTTTGTCTTCCAAGCTGTCCGCTGCAATTCCGCCAAATCATTTCTGCTATATTCCTGCCTCGCATGGGTCGTCCTCTCCCCCATTCAGGAAATTTTTCCTTCCTTCCAGAACGTTTTTCTCACTGTGGAGCTCTGCCATACCCTGCTGCATTCACCAGGCAGGCTTCTCAAACCCTTCTCCCACCAACGTCTCCCAGATGACAGAGAGGGGACGTCATGGTGCAGAGCGATACTTTTCCTTAAGTCTTGCATTTCGAGACAAGAGCCACGTGGATCTTGTAATTCTGTCACACAATCTGTTCACATTTGTTATCAGGGCTGCTGCAGTTTGCCTGTGAAATGCCCCCGATGGCCTCCTGAGTTTTGGGATGCCTAACTGTTGTGTGACAGTTTTCTCCAAGATCAAAGTTTTCCATCCAGCAGGGGAGCTCCTTAGGCAGGAAGGTAAACCACTCAACATAGCTTCAGGAAGTCCCTGAAACTGACCAGATTCACTAGGTCCCTCCCTACCAGAGTAAGCAATCAAAGCTGAGCGTCCCTGTCAGTCCAATGGAGCAGCAAAGCAGATGATACTCAAGAAAAGGAGAGCTGCAAAGACCGAAGACCAGACCAGCTGCCTGAAGAGGTTTCCACGGACTGAGGCACCTGGAAAGGACGCTGTCCAACCTGCTGAGCTGTCTGTGGGCTGTGCAGTGAGCTCCAAGTCCCCAGCTCTGGGAGCTGTCACCCATGCTGGGGTGGGCTTGGGTGACGCGGCTGTCTGTGAGTCATTTCTACCCCTGTAAGTGACCCCAATAAAGCTCACGGTTCACCAAGTTGGTCCACACTTTGGTCCTTGGTGGGCTTCCTGTGTGGGATGAGTGGAAATGCATCTCCCCAGGAAAAGTCTCGTCGTACAGTACTAATCTGATTTCTTTCCATGCCAGGGAAAGCATCCTCACTTGCAGGGCTGCGATCTATTTTAATTCCCGTGCTTCCTTTGGACACCGTGTGGTACCTGCCTAGCACAGTATCTAAGGGCCTCAGCATTAAAATAGGAGGCTACACATCAAGTGGGATTTGGGAGCGCTGGTGTGTCAAGGCAAAATTTTAATTTGGGGAGCAATTCTGCAGAAATGAAGAGGAAAGCCCCTCCCTAAACATTTCAGTAAGAATACCCTCCCACCCTGCCTAAGCCAATCTGCAGTCTAGGGCATTGTTTCTTAGTGATTTCATTTATACCACAGATCCACGAGCTGTCTTCCTCCATATCCAGACAACCCCAGTCTCTCGGGCGTCTGTAAACAATATTTTGATAATGCATCACCTGTGATCAGAACTACTTAATGCAGTGCTCGGATAATCATACGGCAACAAGCTGCAAAGAACGCTTTTCCTGATCTAGATAGGAGGATGCACACGCTGTGAGCAGCAGCGACTTTCATAGGTACTTTGTATCCCACTGTCTAGAACACCTGAGGATCAGTGGTTAGACGGAGGCCTTTATTTCAGCCTCAAGGCCTTGTCCAGCTCCAGCAGAACTCACAGATCAATGTTCTCCAGTGGAGGAAGCTGGAAAGATGGCTTGGTGGTCAGAACACTGGCTGCTCTTGTAGATGACCTGGTTTGGTTCCCAGCACCCACATGGCAACTCACAACCATCTGTAATGCCAGTTCTAGGGGATCTGGTGCCCTCTTTGGCCTCTTGGGGCACTGCATAAATATAGTACACACACACACATACATGCAAGTGCTCAAAATAAAATACAATTTTAAAAGAATTTAAAGAACACCAAGAAACTCATGAAATTAACTCTACCAATCTACTTCATTTAAACAATATATCCACAAAACCACTATTTCAATAGATGATGGATACAAAGATATCACGTGGCATTACCCGCTTTCCTCATGTTGCTCTCTAAATCCGGTGTGCATTTTTACACTTACACATCTCTGCTCAGAGGAACTGAGTGGGCGGTTGTCGTGTGATGGTGCCGCGCCGAAGCGAAGCTCTCTTGAGATCCGGGGATCCTGCAGGCTTCCACACTAAGAAAACTCAAGACTCCCCACAGGAATGAGATCTGCCATGGGGTCTGTCCCCACCTACCAAATCCTGTCTCTGGAGTGGCACTGAAATTGGCATTTTTAAACAACTTAATATAGCTAGCCGGTGTTGTGCTTGTTATCTCTGAGACCATCTGCTATTGTTTGAATGTGACGGGTCCCAGAGGCTCGGGTGTCTGAACACTGGATCCCCAGCTGGCGACAGTGTGAAAGATTGTGGAAGATGCAGGATGAACCAAACCACATGGAAGTAAGGAAAGAGAGGACCTGAGTGGTAAGGTTGAGGCCTCCTGAACTTTAGGCCTCGCCACCGTCACAACAAAAGGAATAGACCGAATCAGGAAAAGCCCAGATTTAATGGGTGAAGCGCTCCGGGGCGACTCCCCAGCCCCACAGAGAGGAGACAGACCGGGAGACCGGAAGAACCACGAGTCAGTTTTGGGGGATGCTGCTTATATATCCCCAGTGGGAGTCATCCTGAGCCTCTCTGGGGGAGGAGCTGCGTTTGGCGGGCTCTGAAGGGGCGGGATTAGGGAAAAGAGATGGGTAAGGGAGCCGAGGTGGGTCTTCCACCAGACTCCTTCCAAACATTCCAGACTCTTTGGGTATAGGGACGCCAGGGTGCCAGGCGTTGAGGTGGAGCTCCCACCCAAACATTGAGGTTTTATGGTGGGTTCTCTCTCTCTCTCTCTCTCCCCTCCCACCTCCCTCCTTCCTTCTCACCCTTAAACAAGAGCTCCTGCAAATACTCCTCAAATGTCCCATAAAAACGAAAGGGAACCCACACTGCTAAACACGTTCTATGAAAACAGTATTACTCTAATACCCAAACCGAGTAAGGACACAATAGCAACAACAAACAAGAACAAACCAGGGACCCATTCTGTTGACCAGCACAGACACAAAAATTCTCAGTCAGCCCTTGCAAACTGAGCTCAGGTACACATTTAGAAGACCATACATGATGGCCAAATTGGCTTCCTTCCGGGACTGCAAGGATGGTTCACCATAAGTAAATGTAATGTAGCAGACAAATGGACTTAAGGACAGAGATCACATGATCTTCCCAAGAGACGCAGCCCTTGGTAAAATTCATCACTTTTACATGATGAAAATCTTGACGAGACTATGAATGGAAGAAACATATCTCAACATAAGAAAGACTGTATATGACAAACCTATGCCCAATGTTACTGAGTGGAGAAAAAAATGAAAGTATTTCTTGTAAAATTGGGACTAATATAAGTGTCTTAATCTTTAGTCCATTGCTATGAAGAGACACCATGTCCAAGGCAACTCTTCTGAAAGAAAGCGTTTAACTAGGGGCTTGCTTACAGTCTCAGAGGCTGAGTCCATTATTAGTCATGGTGGGGAGCAGGGTGGCAGGCAGGCAGGTGTGGTGCTGGAGAAAGAGCTGAGAGCTTTATATCCTGAGCCACAGGCAGCAGGTAGAGAGAAACACTGACCCTGGCCTTGGCTTTTTAAAACCTCAAAGGCCACTCCCAACAAAACAACCCCTCCAACAAGGACACACCCCCTCCAGCAAGGACACCCTCCCTCCAACAAGGACACACCTCCCCAACAAGGACACACCTCTCCAACAAGGACACACTCCCTCCAACAAGGACACACCCCCTCCAACAAGGACACACCTCCCCAGCAAGGACACACCCCCTCCAGCAAGGACACACCCCCTCCAACAAGGACACATCCCCTCCAACAAGGACACACCCCCTCCAACAAAGACACACCTCCTCCAGCAAGGACACACCCCCTCCAACAAGGACACACCCCCTCCAACAAGGACACATCCCCTCCAACAAGGACACACCCCCTCCAACAAGGACACACCTCCTCCAGCAAGGACACACACCCCAGCAAGGACACACCCCCTCCAGCAAGGACACACCCCCTCCAACAAGGACACACCCCCTCCAGCAAGGACACACCCCCTCCAGCAAGGACACACCTATTCCTTCCAAACAGTTCTTCAACATGGACTAATCATGCCAAGACACAAGCCTAGGGACAGTCTCATTCAAACCACTGCAGCAAGTGTGCCCACTCCCTTCATCCTTGTGTGACACGATGTTAGAGGTCCTAGCTAGGGCATTCAAACAAGAGAAAGAAAGAAAGGGATGACAGCGGGAAAGAATAAAGTCAAATTATCCCTGTTTGTAGATGAAATGACGCTACACTTAAAAGACCCTAAAGTCTTCATCGTAAAATGTTTAGATCCAATAAACATGGGAAAAAACAAAAACAAACAAACAAACAAAAAACCCTCAAATTTGCAGAAAGAAATCAGTAAAATAAAAAAGCAGTAAAAATAAAATTAAAATCAATAAAATAAAAACTATATAAAATACTTAGGAATGAAACTAACCAAGGAGGTTGAAGGACTCTGCAATTAAAACTTTAAACCGGGGCTGGAGAGATGGCTCAGCGGTTAAGAGCACTGACTGTTCTTCCAGAGGACCCGGGTTCAAGTCCCAGCACCCACATGGTGGCTCACTACTTTCTGTAACTCTAGTTCCAGGGGATCTGACACCTTCACACAGTCAAATATGAAGGTTATGAAAACACCAATGCACATAAAAGTAAATAAATCTTTAAAACTTGAAACCACTGAAAAACATTGTGAAGGATGCTAAAGATAAAAAGATCTCCAGTGATCACAGATTCACAGAATTAACACGGAGAAAGTGGCTTTAATCACCAAAAGTAATTTACAGCTCCAGTGTGGTCCCTCTCAACAGCACGCAACAAAGAAAAAGGAGGGGAAATCCCAAATTGCAAACAAAAACACAGAAGACCTGAGCAGCCACAGCCATCCTGAACGGAAAGAGCAGTGCTAGCAGCTGGTGCTTGAACCCAGACTGTATTACAGAGCCACAGTGACGAAAACACACACACACACACACACACACACACACACACACACACACACACACACACAGAGACCAATGGAAGAAAACAGAGGACCTAGAAAAAATGCACACAGCTACAACCCTTCATCTTTAACGAGGTGTAAAATTTGCATTAGGAGAAAGAGCCTCTTCAACAAATGGTGCCGGGAGACATGTAAAACAAGGAAACTAAGACCCACTAAGATCAAAAACAAACTCAAAATGACATGCGGCGCTATGGAAAAAATATGGACAACATTTTAAGACTCAGAGACAAGGATTTTCTGAAAAGAATTCTAATAGTACAGGAAATAATCGCAAGAATTGACAAATGGGACCTCTTGCAATGAAAAAAGTTCAGTCTTCAGAACCCACATAAAAACAGAAAGAGAGAACTGACTCCACAGGCACACCATAGCACACACACACACACACACACACACACACACACACACTGTGCACACCCATACACATGCCCACTCACTCACTCGCACTCACAGTCATAACAATAAAAGGTTCACAGCCTATAGAATGGGAGAAAAAAAATCTCTGTTAACATATATATCTAATAGGATATTAATATCTGGGGTTTATAATGAAATCAAAAATTAAACACTAATAAACCAATCAATAAATGGGCTGCTTGGAAGCAGAATAGACTGTTCTCAAAGGACTGAAACCAAATGGCCAGTAAATAATTGAAGCTATATCCAATATCCTTGGTCATCGGGCAAACACAAATTAAAACTGCTTTGAAGAAGGTGTGGTCACCCACACCTTTAAAAACAAACAAAACTGCTCTGAGGTACCTGCTCACCCTCAGCAGAATGCCTATCACTGAGAAAAAGAAATAATCAGGACAAATGCTGGCAAGGATTTGGAAGAGGAACTCTTGTTTTGTCTGGTGGGTATATAAACTCGAGAGCCCACCGTGGAAGCCAGTACAGAGGCTTCTTAAAACTAGCGTATGATCAGCTACACCACTCCTGGGTTCATTCCCAAAGGACCCTAAGTCACCATACCACAGAATACTTGCTTATCCGTGTTTACTGATGTGCTATTCATGATAGCTAAGACACACAGCCAGCTGTCCATCAACAGATGAGTGGATAGATAAAATGCAGTCTGTATACACAATGGAATTGTATTAAGGTTTAAAAGATGAAGCTGTCATATTTGCAGGAACATGGCTTCAACTGGTGCAAAATAAGCCAACTCAGAAAGACAAATAGAATGTGTTTTCTCTGATACACAGGATATAGGTGTGTGTGGGGGGAGGCATAAAAACAGACCATGGGAGGGAGGAAGAGATCTAAAGGAAGGAGGGGACAATGGGATATATGTGACATGATCGGAAGGGTGACTTTTCTGGGAGGAAGGAAGTCAGCAAGAAGGACAAAGAAATTTCAGAGGACAGGGCATGGGATTAAAAACAAAGTATGATGACACTTATGTATGAAAATCTATGCATGCTAATCGTAACAGCCAGTCTTGGTCGCCTACTTGACTGGATCTGGAATCAACCAAGACACTGGGCACTCCTGTGAGGGCTCTTCTTGACTGCATCATTTGAGGTTGGAAGACCCACCCTCAGCCTGGGCCTCACCTTCTAGCGGCAGCCCACATACGAGGACGGGGAAGAAGGAAGTCTTTGCCTTTTGCCTGCTTGCCCTCGCTCTTGCTGATGAACCCATCTACCCCATTGCCGTGGCATCCCTTTGCTGGTGGTAGGATCAACTTCTTCAGGATTCCAGTGTAGACTGAAAAGCAGCATCTCCCCAGGCCTTCAGCACCAGATTGGGACTGAAGAGATATCGGGCCTTGTAGACAGATGACTACAGATTCTAATGTGAGACAGCCACCTGCACCGAATCCTGCAAGCCCATCCTATAGAGCATATATATAAGCTCTATATATAACATATTGACTATACATATATATATATATATTCATTCTATCAATGCTGCCCCTTTACAAGGACTCTGACTAGCGAGTAACTCATGAAGCCATCCATTCATTTATTCATTTGTTCAGCCAACATTTGGCTTAGGATGGGCCTGATGATATCTTCAATTCTTACAGCACATTCTAAACTGCACAACATGATAAATGTTGGGCATGACACTAGTGATATAAGATGCCAACCTAATCCAAATATGGGGTGGGGTGTGGGGCGTTTACCCACCAACCCCAAGCTCCCCAGAGTTTTCTTGAGTGTGAGCAGCAGGAAATATTAGATAGAACCTTTTCCAATGGGCCCCGACTGTCTCTGCCCCAGGGCTTTTATAGGGACGCCAAGGGGTGGAGCAAAAGACCTCCTCCCCCAGCACAGCCAAGTGCAGACCATCTCAGATACCTGCACTCAGGCCCGTGGTCCTGATCATCCTGTATGTGAACCTGCTGGGTAAAGACACAGGAACCAGAAAACGGCTCCCACGGTGGGGCAAGACTCTTGGTCAATAAAGGACTCTTAAAGACCTCACTGTCAATAATAGGATATTGTGATTTTAATTATCATTGTGTAGCCTGAAGGAATGCTCGTAGTTAAAACAGAAATACCACCCCCAAACTGAGCCATCAGCCAAAAGTCTGTCTATGTCTTTACTTTATTTTAGGAAAACACATGCCTGGTCACAAGACACCTTCAGAGAGCAAGATAAGCCAGGAGAGGTGCAGGAATGAGTGAGACGATAAATCCTGGGCCACTGCCACACTCAAGGGGCAGAGCTGACACAACATTATTTTCTTCCTGGAAAAGCAAGGTTAGCTGACGCTGTGGGACCCAGAGGGCCGCTGGATTTACAGCATTTCCAGCTGAGGAGGAGCAGAGACCGTCACGGGGCTGAGTTATAATGCCTCTCTATCGATCAGGTGATTGCCCCCCTCTGCATCCAGCAATCAGGGGATGAGAAGCAGAGGCGAGATGGTTGTGGTTACAGTTCTTATGTAGTTCTCGAAGTCACTTCCGAAGAAGAAGATGAGGTAATGGTTGAGTACTCCGGCAAGGGACATGAGGAACAGGAACAAGATGATCCGCTTGCCGAATATGTAGCCAGGGGTGCTGCAGCAGAAGGGAAGGGGGGGGCAGTTAGGCACAGACAAATGACACCCAGTTCACCCCCAAAAGGCTGCCGCTTACACACACGGGGTTCAAAGTCTAACTCGTTTACTCAGCAATGTTCCATGTACCCTCTTCCTTCATAGCAATGGCGAAGTGCCTTTGCTATCCACCACTGAGCATGCTCCAGAGCCAGGTGAGGGAGCCCGCCTTCTGAGGCTGTCATCAAAGGCCTGTCATCGTTAGGGCTCAGGGGCACTGGCTTCCCTGAGTCCTCTTAGTGTCCTTAACTCCAGCCCCTTGGTGACAGCGGTCAGACAATCTGACTGAGGCTTGGGAGCACCGTGGACTCATTAAGCGCCTCTGCAGGGTGGTCCCTGTCAAGAGTGTCCATAAAGCTCCTGCTAGACGCCGGGTGTAATGGAGTTTGCGCCGGAGAGAAAGTTTAAATAAGCCAGTGAAGGCGCTTCAGCCTACCCTCCTGAGGCTGCCAGGGAAGAAATGAGGTTTGCACTAAGGAGAGATAAGCACCCAGTGATGGAAACCGCTCCTACATTCCCGAGGACTGAGAGAAAAGAAAGATTTCACTCTCCCCTCCCCCACTCGGCCCTCCCCCTCCCCCTTAGCCCTATCCCCTCCTTGTCTCTCCTTTCTAAACTGCCAGGGGTGGGAGGCAATTCCTCATGAGAAGTGACTGTCCAGCGGCAAGCCAAGGCTACCCACGTTCTCTGTCCCTCTGCAAGAGCCTGGCTTGCTGGGCTGGGGCCCATCGGAGTGGAGCTGACCTGTCTGGAAAGGGCCATGAAATGGTTTGTTAAGATTGTCGGTAAAGAACCAGCCGAGGGCACGGGACAATCAGCACTAAGGGCCGAGCAGAGCCCACTGGGCAGGACAGGCGTTCTCCCGCGGCCACAGGCGGCTTCAAGCTGTCACCCGAGGGAGCCAAAGCCAGCGTCCACTGTTTTCTATACCAGAACTTTATGCAGTTGAGAGGAACCCCAGAGACTCTCGACTCTCATAGCAAGTGTTCGAAAGTTGCTCAGCAGTTGGGTGCCAACCTCCTGCCTACCCTGTCCCCCTTGGACTAAGAGCATCGGCATCTACGGGGAGCGTGTGGGGAACTGACACTCCCGGGTCCTTCGGAAACCAGGACCCAGACCCCGCATTCCAACAAGTTCCCCAGCAGCTCACAGACAACGGAAGCTGAGACGCTCAACCGGCTGGCTCTTTCTGCTTGGGTAGAAAATGTCACTAAAGGCCCACGTGTTGAAGGGTCTCCAGTTGGTGGCATTATGAACAAATCATTGGATCGCGAGGGTACCAACCTCATCAGTTCACAGCTGGATGGGCTTTTGGGGGAGTGGGGTGCTATCAGGAGATGTAGGTCACTAGGTCCCTCTCTCTCGGAATTCTTTAGCATTGACTGACTGATGGTGTGTGTGCGCACACCATCAGTACCTATGGTGTCAAGGCAACTTGCAGGAGTCCAGTCAGGTAGTCAGGGGTTGGGAGTGTCATAGTCCAAGGAAGGAGGGCTGGGTAGGGCTCATCTGTAGACAGTGCAATGAACTCATTTGTAGCCTCGGACTTGAGTATTACTAAATCTTGTATTCTCGATGGCCCTGTGGGTCCCCGGATCTATTTATTACTCAAGGGAAGCTGTGGTAAGGCGCAGGCTTTAGGTCTCATTTCTCTTGACAGACGCTGAGATGTTTAATTCACAAGAGGCCAGAGAAATCAGACCTGAAAAGTCACTGCTGCCCCAGATTCCACCACAGAGAACAGCTGGTATGCGGTTGCAAGCAATGTACAGCCCAGCATGCTAAAACACCCCTGTGAGCCAAGGCTACACGGAGGAAAAGTTTAATGGGAAAACTAGGCAACTCCCCAGTTTTATTTTCAAAGCCCTTGAAGTTCGGGGAGGGGGGTCCTAGCCTGTCCTCCCTTCATCCAAGGAGATCCTATTGAGCGCTCAGAGGCAGTCGGGGTGTTCCTGGGCAGGATCACCCTCCTACTGGGAAAGCATTCATCAAATCAAGTTCTTCAGCACCCTGAGACCTACCTCTGAGTTCTCTCGCCCAGATAGCCCACGAAGTACTTTTGCCTCACAAGCAGATACATCAGTCCGGCGAAGGCAGCAGGAACTAAGTAGAGAAACGAAAACACATGTATCCGTTTCAGTCTCCCGAAATGTTTTTCACACAACAGTAACAGTGGTTAAGCGATTAGCGTTTGATCACAAAACCCATCAGAGACCCTGGGTTCTGAAAGCGGAGGCTTGCACAGTCTCCGTTTGGGTTTCTGTTGCTGTGTCAAAACATTACAACCAAACGCAACTTGGAGGAGAAAGGGTTCATTTCAGCTTCCAGCTCCACATCAGGATCCATCATCCAAGGAAGTTGGGGCAGAAACTCAAGGCAGGAACCTGGAGGCAGGAGCTGACCCTTTGGCCACGGAGGACCA
Organism: Peromyscus maniculatus bairdii; assembly: GCF_049852395.1. NCBI lineage: Eukaryota > Metazoa > Chordata > Mammalia > Rodentia > Cricetidae > Peromyscus > Peromyscus maniculatus. The sequence goes on from NC_134874.1 coordinate 54,521,301, forward strand.
ATACTCACTGGCTTACTCCTCATGGCTTGTCAGCCTACTTTCTTATACACCCCAGGACCACCTGCCTGGGTAGGTGGGGGTACCACCCATATGGCATGGACCCTCCTCCATCAATCGCTAACCGAGATACTTCTCCACAGACTTGCCTATAGATCAATCTTATGGAGGCATTTTCTCGGTGAAGTTCCCTCTTCCCAGACATATCTAGATTTGTGTCAAGCTGACAAAAAGCAACCAGCAGGCAAACACTTCAAATAAAAGCGAAGTGCTGGGTGGAGGGCAAGTACTGGGATAATAGATTACCTTGACCAGCTCTGTGGCATGCTACCCAGAGTACCTGCTTAAGAATCATCTGATGTGAATAACATGTCTATCCCTAGATATGAGAAGCAGGACTTGGGCAGCCAGAGGGTCTTGTGTGAGGCCATCAGCTGGGAAGGAAGGCGGGGAAGGGGCCATGGCGGGAACCAAAGCCCCACTTCTGAGACTGGTCCCTGTGCACCTGGGGTTTCTGGCCTCTAGGGAAGCTTTCTTTGCATTCCAACATCTGGGGAAACTGCAGACAGCACTCCAGTCACCCCCATAAAATCCTAAATTTAGGGTTGGGAGCTGAAAACACCAGCTCCCTATGAGTAGGATGATCTAGAACAGATGCTTAACTGGTCCTGTGTGTGGACAGAGGCTGGTCACAGCTCTCCTACTGTGTGTGGACAGAGGCTGGTCACAGCTCTCCTACTGTGTGTGGACAGAGTCTGGTCACAGCTCTCCTATTGTGTGTGGACAGAGTCTGGTCACAGCTCTCCTACTGTGTGTGGACAGAGGCTGGTCACAGCTCTCCTACTGTGTGTGGACAGAGGCTGGTCACAGCTCTCCTACTGTGCGTGGACAGAGGCTGGTCACAGCTCTCCTACTGTGTGTGGACAGAGGCTGGTCACAGCTCTCCTACTGTGTGTGGACAGAGGTTGGTCACTGCTCTCCTACTGTGTGTGGACAGAGGCTGGTCACAGCTCTCCTACTGTGTGTGGACAGAGTCTGGTCACAGCTCTCCTACTGTGTGTGGACAGAGGTTGGTCACTGCTCTCCTACTGTGTGTGGACAGAGGCTGGTCACAGCTCTCCTACTGTGTGTGGACAGAGGTTGGTCACAGCTCTCCTACTGTGTATCATCCAGGTCTTTCTGATTTCAAATCCGTATCACTGCCATCAGCAGCATGGGTAACATTTATGGAGTTCCCATTGTTAATTTGAACCACACAGAAGAAACATTTTTTTAAAGTTTTTTTAATATTCATTTTTATTTTACGTGTATGAGTATTTTGCCTTCATGTGTGTATATTCACCATCTGCATGCAGTACCCACAGGGGCCAGGAAGGGAGAGAGAGCCCATGGAACTGGAGTTACAGCTGACTGTGAGCTGTCATGCGGGTGCTGGGAATTGAACCCGGGTCCTCTGCAAGAGCAGCACGTGCTCTTAACTGCTGAATCATCTCTCCAGCCCCGCAAAAGTAACACTTTTTTTGATAGACTTGCCAGGATACATATTTTCTCCTTTGTGGTTGGTGTTGTTCCCTCTCAGAATTTAGAATTGCCTTGGGGGTGAGCCTCTGGGCAGGCCTAGTCATTTTGATGATATTAGATGATGCGGGAGGATCCATCTTAACTTTGGGCAGAACCATTCCCTAGGCAGGATACCTCAGACTGGATATAAGTGGAGGAAGCACACTGAGCATCCATGCATCCCTTCATCCCTGCTCTCTGTTCCTGAGTACAGATGCTACGTGACCAGCTCCCTCGAGCTCTGTGACCTCTCTACTGTAAAGGAGTGTAACTTAGAATTGTGTGCTGAAATAAATCCTTTCTCAACAGGAAAAAAAAAATAATCCTTTGTGTGTGAGCCAGAAATAGCAAAGTTCTCAATAGATACAAAGCTCGAGTGTTCTGTGTTGAAGCTGCTGTGGGCTTCATGGACACCGTTTCCCTTCATCATCATGAGGACTTTAACATGAGTGAATGGATAATGGTCTTATTTTACAGTAAGGAGACATAGGTTGAGAAAAGCCCAGAAAACCCACACTGGGAATGGTGGCTTACACCTGTAATCCCATCACTCGGGAGACTGAGGGGAGTTCAAGGCCAGCCTAGGATACATGTCAAGAATCCAGAAAGAAGCTCGGCAGTGGTGGTGCTCACCTTTAATCCCAGCACTTGGGAGGCAGAGGCAGGCGGGTCTCTGTGTTTGATGCCAGCCTGATCTACAGAGTGAGTTCCAGGACAGCTAAGGCTACAAAGAGAAACCCTGTCTCTTGGGAGTAGGGGAGAACCTGTAGAGAGAGAGGCTGGAGAGATGAGCCAATGGTTAAGAGCCTTGCTGCACTTCCAAGACCAGGGTTTGATTCCCAGCACACAAGCCAGGGGCTCCCATCCATCTGTAACTCCAGTTCTAGGGGATCTGACACCCTCTTCTGGCCTCCAGAGGCAACTGCAGTCATGTGCATAAACCCATACACAGACACACAGACACAGAATTTAAAATAAAATTAACCATTTTTTTAAACCATCTAGAAATAAAGGAGGGGGAAGAAAAAATAAACTTTGAAGTCTGTCCTAATTCCTAAAAGTCACAAGATTGCCACAATTAATTATGTCATGATTAATGATTTGCATTGCATAAAGTTTTCCCATTTGGACATCTCTGTTCTGACTTTCATTGGCCTATTTCTCTTTCAGTTGAAATTTAACCGGACATAAACTGATGGGCAACAGGTGTGGAAAGGATTCCTATCCCCTGCCTTATGCAGGTAATAGCAGAGACCTTTCAAGGGGAACTCAAGCCATGTGAACCACAAAGCAGGTACAAACCTAGGTTCTAAAATTATGAAATTAAATAAGCCACTTGTCTGTCCAGATCTTGGGATAGTCTCTAAAGTGAGAGGTCTGGAACAGAATAGTCTCTGGGGTTTCTTTCAGCTGAACAGCTTATATAATCTCTGCATTCATAAAAAAAAATGACAATAATCAACTGTAGCTTACTGGTGCATTTGAGCCCTGGCGATGTGGATGTTTGTTTTGACAGAGACACATATTTCCAGGGCTCTGAAATACTCTCAGACTCCCTTTGTATTCACCTAGCTGGAGAGGCAACAACAGATTTACCTAGCATCATTCAGACCCAACAAAACTCACAACTCTTCATATGGATTTTCTTTGACTTGATTTTTCAAATAATGCCAGATACATTTTTATAATCTCACTCAGGATAGAAAATGGAAAATAAATGACGAGCTACTGAGAGCCTTCAAGGCGCTAAAGGAGACTATGTGGCATCTCTTCAGTGGTTTCTAATGCTCGTGGGAGTAAGTCTCCCTGTTGGCAGTAACATATCCATCTATCTACTTATCTTCTTAATTTTTAATAGGATTAATTTTATTGTTGTTTTAATTATATGTATATGGGGGAGCGCGCGCGTGTGTGTGTGTGTGTGTGTGTGTGTGTGTGTGTGTGTGTAGTACCCCTGGAGGTCAGAAGAGGGCATCAGAGCCCCCTAGAGCCAGAGTCACAGGCAGTTGTGAGCTGCCTAGAGTGGGAGCTGGGAACTGAACTCTGGTCCTCTCCATGAGCAGCAAGTGCTCTTCATCACTGAGGCCCCTCCCTCCAGCCCCCATCCACCTACTTTGTAACTGTCCTTTTGTGTATTATTAACCTTCCTACAGTCAGGACAAAGTTGGCATACAATAAATGTTCCAAGGGTATTTACAATATAAATCAGTCCAGTAAAAGAAAGAATGCTTAGAGAAACTCCAGAAGTCGGAACTGAAAGAGCCGGGCAGGCTCTAATCCTGCCCATGCGTTCACCAGTTGACGAACCCTGAACCCAAGTGTCCTCAAGGGTCGCGGGGAAACTAACATCCACTGGGCATACTTTATAGAGCAGTAGAAAATGATAATAATCCAGTGGTTTGTCAAATGATCGCTCTGGCCTTTCTGTATGGGCCCTGCCGGACCACTGAAGCGGCTCCAATCACACTGAGCCGCCACCAGACAAATGCAGGTCTCGGCCAAGGCTTTCTGGTGCTCCATCTCCAAAGAGAGCCAAGAGCATATGATTCTGGTTTCCATTTAATTGCAGAGCACCTCTGGGAATCCATCCGTCCTTCAGAATCGTTGAAATCAAGACTGTGTGCAGCTGATCACCCAGGTTCGGCTGGAGCCCAGCCCGTGCTCTGTAGATGCATGCCCGAGGAAGGGCCAGAGTGCTGCGAGCTTATTAACCCAAGAGCCAGCGGCGGCAGTCCCCAAATAGAGCCAGCCCTCTGGCGCTCTCATTTACAATGCCCTTGTATCTGAGCTAACACTGCTTGCAGATTCCGAGTCACATTTTGCCTTAAACCACCCTTGTCAGCGAAGCGCTCTCAACCAGCCACCAGGGAGCAAGCATTAACGATGCATGACCACGCCACACTGCGCCTGCACTGAGCATGCCCGGAACACAACCTCCCCAGGGCTTCTCATCTCTCCAGGGCAACCTGGATGAGAGCTGTTGGTCCAGTCAAGGCTATTCAACAAAATGCCTGCCCTCTGAACCCCCGAGAGCTGCACATTATAGAAAGAGAACTCACAAAGAGAAGTCACGGTTACCTTGGCTGCAAAGTAGTCCGGCAGTCCAGAGTACCACAAGGAAAGTGGGGTATGCATCGACGCAGTTCTGGCTGCAGGGCAAACAGGGCAGAAAGAAAGCAGAAAACACGTGACTACAGTGTGGCCTGAAAATTACCTGAAGACCCCAGTTCATAATCACCGTTGTGCAGGGGTCACAGGCCCCTCTCTTGTCTGCCGCCTACCCTGAGGGAGCAGCCAGCAGCACATCCCACAGATAGTGGGAACAAGGAAGCGCGCTCGGAGTTCATTAACTCGGCTCCTAGGTGAAGCGGATCAGAGGGCGCTTCTTTGGCAGAGCTCCTGTGGTGGGTGGTGCCCGTGCACTTCTTGGAGAAACAAGTGAGCAACGCAGACCACAAGGTGTGGCAGAGGGGAAAATGCCCAACCAAGGGAAACTGTGTCCCATGGGGAGCAGCAGGCCAGTGGAAAAACAGATCCTCAAAGCGTTAAAGAAACCAAGGTCCGCTGGACGGTGGTGGGGCACGCCTTTAATCCCAGCACTCGGGAGGCAGAGGCCAGCGGATCTCGGTGAGTTCGAGGCCAGCCTGGTCTCCAAAGTGAGTTCCAGGAAAGGCGCAAAGCTACACAGAGAAACTGTCTCGGAAAAAAAAAAAAAAGAAAGAAAGAAACCAAGGTCCATTCACAAAATCCGATGCAGGAGGGCTTCCAGAGTCCCCGGGAATGCTGCCGCTCCACGCCGGGCACTGTGCTGTCGTCTGCCATCCGTCCTCTCCCTTGTAAGCGTCCCACGTTCCTGGGACTGCACCAGATGACTCGGGGTTCGCTTTAGCGATTGTTACACTTGGCCACCAACTCAGTGGCTTAAAACGCCACAGATTCATTTTGTTACGGTTCCCGAGGGCAGAGTTCGAAATGAATCTCCCTGAGCTGTAGCTCAGGGGTGGACAGGTTTGCATTCCCTCTGAAGCTCAAGGGGGTTGGAGGGGGGAGGGGGCGGCTACTGCCTTGACTCTTCAGACTCTGAGGATACTCCAGTATTCATTGGCTCATGGCCCCGGCCAATCTCAAAGCCAAGGACGACCAATGAGCCTTTCTTCATGTAAAGCCTGTCTCCTCATTTAAAAGGTTCTATTTATAGGTCTGGAGAGAAGGCACGGTTACTAAGAGCTCTTGATGCTCTTCCAGGGAACCCAACTTTAGATGCCAGCATTTATCTCCATTGGCTCACAGCCACTTGTAACTCCAGCTCCAAGGGAGGGATGCAACATCCTCTTCTGGCATCTTTGGGCACCTGAACACACACACACACACACACACACACACACACACACACACACACACACGCCTGACTTACATGAGCCAGGAAAGATTTTTTTTCCCCAAAACCAACCTGCATTTCTCCATATAATGAAATGACAGCCTCGTAGGAATAGGGTGTGTTAGGGGCCATTATTCTGCCTACCATAACTACAGCCATATTCAGAGGAGAAACCAAATGCCTAGAGCAGCTGATTAACTCTCTAGGGTTTCCCAGCTCAGGAGTGGGGGCTGAAGAAGGCCAGAATTCACACCCAGCCTGTTTGTATCCAAACCCTGGAACTTTTTCACAATGTAAACAGTAAGTGTTCTTGGGTACAGCTTATAGACCCTAAACTAGGATTTAAAAAATACATGCAGCCGGGTGGTGGTGGCACACCCCTTTATTCCCAGCATTCTCTGGGATTAAAGATCTCTGTCAGTTCAAGGCCAGCCTGGTCTACAGAGTGAGTTCCAGGACAGCCAGGGCTGTTACACAGAGAAACCCTGTCTCAAAAAACAAACAACAACCAAAGAACTGCAATGAATATGGAAAACCACTGGAACAAGGGAAGGAGAGGTATTATTCAGGGAGCCACAGGAGACTGGAAAGAACAGCTGACTGGGACGCAGTCCTTGGCGGGACTTTAACCAGCTTTGGCATGAGCTGCCTCTCTGGGTTCCATGCCCTCACCCACAAAATGAAGAGCGCAGCAGTAACTCTGCCCTCTGAGGTTCTAAGTTGGGGGTGTAATGCAGAGGTACTCATGTGGGCCCCATCCCAGAAGTCCTCACACGCAGCCTGTTGGTCTCCAAACCCCGGAACTCTTTCACTATGTAAACGAGGCAACTGAGGACGTCTTAGATCCACAAGTGCACGTCCCAGCTTAGGCGTGTGGCACTGGAAACTGGGCAAGGTGCTCAGCCACCCATGCCTTAGCCAGCCTTCCAGGTGGTTCCATGCATGGTGCAGTTTGGGGCCATGGGTCGGCAGGGTTTAAGCTACGCAGGTAAAAGCCAAAATTCGATGTTCAGGCTGCTTCTGGCTAGGGTCTCATGCCTCAGAGCCACTCAGATCTGCTGTTCTCGTTTGAGTATGGGTGCAGTCCCCCATATATTACATACACTACATATCGACATACACTGCACACCGGTCCCAAGAATGCAGTGCTAAAGACCTCCGGGAGACGGGCCTATGGCCGTCACTGAAGATGTGCCCTCAAAGGGTTTGCGGGACACTCTCTCCTCTCTCACCCTCACCACTCTCCCTCCCGCCCTCCTCCCCTCTTTCTCTGGCTTAAACTATGACCCCTCAGACTAACACCTTTCCACTGCGATCCAAGCTATGCTTCCCCCACCATTAACCCAACCCTATCGGGCCAGCTGATCATGTACTTGAACCTCCAGAACCACGATCCCAACAAACCTCGGTTCTTCAAAACCAGCCCGAGACAGCTGTTTTGTTATAGTAGCAAAAACCTTGGCTTGCTTTTGCTTTCTATGGCTGGGATACAACATCATAACCAAAATCAGCTCGGGATAAAAGGGCTTTATTTTTTCACCTTACAGCTTATAGTCCATGAAGGGAAGTCAGGGAGAGGACCTGGAGGCCGGAACTGAAGCCGAGACCATGGAAGAGAGCTGCTTACGGGCTTGTTACCCATGGCTTGTTCAGCCTGCTTTCATTCTTTTTTAAAAAATAATTTATCTTTCTTTTATGTGCATTGTTGTTTTGTCTGCATGTGTGTCAGGGTGTCGGATCTCGAAGTTACAGACAGTTGTTAGCTGCCATGTGAGTGCTGGGAATTGAACCCTGGTCCTCCAGAAGAGCAGTCAGTGCTCTTAACCACTGAGCCATCTCTCTAGCCCCCCTCAGCCTGCTTTTTTTTTTTTTTTTTTTTTTTTTTTTTTTTTTTTTTTTTTTTTTTGGTTTTTCTCTGTATAGCTTTGCGCCTGTCCTGAATCTCACTCTGTAGACCAGGCTGGCCTTGAACTCACAGACATCCGCCTGCCTCTCCTGAGTGCTGGGATTAAAGGCGCCACCGCCACTGGGCGCTGCTTTCTTATACTACCCAAGGCCACCTGCCTAGGGGTGGTACAGCTCACAGTGGGCCAAGCCTCCCACATCCATCATGGATTAAGAAAATGTCCCCACAGACTTGCCTACAGGTCAATATGATGGAGGCATTTTCTTATTTGGGGTTCCTCTTCCCAGAGGACTCTAGCTTGTGTCAAGTTGACAAAAAAAATTAACCAGCACAGCTGGATAATACATCTGGATTAATCAAACACCCTTGATCCATGTAGTAAAGAGAGCCTAGAGATGTCGGGTTGTCCTTTCCCAGCCACGAGGACCTTTATGTCCCTCGATAGTCAAAGGAGCCTTTCACTAGAGAAGTTTGTGAATGTCAGAGGTGACAGACCCATGCCTCCTCTCCTGGAGACAGCTTCAGACTAGGCACAGCACACAAGGCAGAACCTGCTGGTCTCATGGGGTGGTGATCTGCACCCATACATTCCACGGGTCTGGTGAACCCAGAATTCCAAAGGGCAGGAGGTTCTCACACTGTTTGCAGTTCCTGACCTTACTCAACAGGTGGGTCCACATTAAACTGCAGCAGCCCTGGGGTGGCAGTGGTATTCCTATGCCCACTTATCAGTAGAGTCACAACACCACAGCCTCAGGGTTGAGAGACGGAGAGCCGTCCCCCAGCTCAGGGAAGGCAGGGTAAACTCCTCCACCTGGTTACCAGCATACAGTGCCAGCTGGCTTGACGATTAGTAACAAGGATTTCTCTCTGCTTCAGTCCGATCCTCATATTTTGTCTGTTTTGAAGTAGTGGTTTGGGAGGGGATGTGCAGGCTGGTGTGCATGTGTGCACATGTGCATGTGAGCACCTGTGTGTGTGGAGCACAGAGGTTGGTGGCCTGGCTCTCTCATTGAGTCTGGAGCTTGTGGATTAGGCTGGCCCATGAGGCCCTGAAATCTGCCTGTCTCTGCCTCCCCAGAGCTGGGACCTGCCTGTCTCTGCCTCCCCAGAGCTGGGACCTGCCTGTCTCTGCCTCCCCAGAGCTGGGACCTGCCTGTCTCTGCCTCCCCAGAGCTGGGACCTGCCTGTCTCTGTCTCCCCAAAGCTGGGATCTGCCTGTCTCTGCCTCCCCAGCACTGAGACCTGCCTGTCTCTGCATCCCCAGAGCTGGGCTACAAGCTTGTACCCCTCCACCCAGTTCCCTCTTCTTTCCTTTGTTCTCTCACAGGGTTGCTGAGGCTCGAACTCTGGTCCCCATGTCTGCAGAGCAAGCCCTCGCTGCCTGAGCCGTCTCCACAGCCCATGAAGTAGTCACTTTGGCTCGGTGATGAAAAGGCGAGGATCCCCAGCTACCCGGAAGTCTGTAGCTTAGCGAGAACTGTCCAGTGACTTCAGCAGGCTTCCACTGTTCCTGCCTGTATTCCAGTTACCTTCTTCCTAATGAAACACGCTCCGTTCTGTGGAGAGTCGGTACATCTGAATGAACCCCTCCACCCCACATAGTACTACTGCATTTCTTTTCCTTTTGAGGAGCTTTGTATCTTTTCTTTCTCAGAACAGAACTGGTAATCCCATCTTGACCCTCATGCAGGTCTAAGCAGAGCCCGCTCAGCTGGTCTTGCAATGAATCGCCATGCTGGAAAGCTGAAGCCCCACAATCTGACTGTTTTATGGAGAGGCCCTGGGCTATCTTTTCTTTCCTTTTTTTTTTCCCACCTCTGGAAATACAATAGAGAAACCCTTTAGAATTCTGTTAGTTTGTTTGGATTACGTTGAAAAAAGGAAGTACCATGAATAAGAGCTAATCACACTATCGACCCCAGTCAGGCTCCTGTAGCCTCGGTGACTTTAAATCACTATACACTGCTTGAAAAAAAAAATGAGCCCACAGTGGACACCAAGAGATGCTGGAGTATCGTGACATTTCTCCGAATGTATTCTGACAAAAAGTGAGCAGAAAGGGGAATCTCTGTGGTTAATTACGCCACCCCTCTCTTGGTGAACTAGACTGTCCTCTGGAGCTTCTTGGGCATCGCCAGGACTTTGTTCTTTGTTGTTTCGTTTGTTAATGACTCATGGACGTGGAAGCTTAGAACACATTTCAGGAAATTACACATCTCTGGACAGCCATGTCACGCCACAGCTATGCTTACCTGCACTCACTCCCCAGGAAGAACCCACAGTCAGCTAACTAGGATCTTCCTCCCAAAGTCAAACTTGAACACAAACTCACTAGCTGTGCTGATGCTCCAAGACCAGCGCGTTGATCTGCATCCTGCACACATGAAAGAGCCAAGGTCCAGCTCATTTTATCCAGAAAGCTCTGGCTCAGCACTGCCCCCGTGGTCCGACAGCCGTCCGTCAAGGGATTTCACCTGATGGACTCTACTGATGTTGGCTGGGTCATGTGATCATCCACTGTCCCAGACTCTCAGTCTATCTATATCTCAACAGTCACAGCTCATGCTCAAATAACATGCCTTGGGCTTCTATGTCCATCAGTAAATATCATTGCCTTTCAGGTTATTTCCTTGGTAGCCAAGATCTCGAAATATTCATGATCCTACACTCATCAACAAAAATCTGGGTCTTATCAGGATGGTGGTGGAGCACACCTTTAATCCCAGCAGTTGGGAGGCAGAGGCAGGGGGATCTCTGTGACTTCGAGGCCAGCATGGTCTACAGAGTGAGTTCTAGGACAGCCAGGGATACACAGAGAAACCCTGTCTCAAAAAGAAAAAAAAAAACAACTGGGTCTTACAGCTTATGGACAGATATATTTGCATATAAATTATATATAGCTTATAGTGTAGTGTGCTGTATGTATAGATATGTGTGTATTTATGCATGTATGTATGTATAGTGTACTAATGTCATTCTGTGTATTAACAACAGATACAGCTTCACATCCTAAATTTTAAATAGCAAGATTAAATGCATGCTCTTGGGATAGAGAGATGGCTCAGAGGTTAAGAGCACTGGCTACTCTTGCAAAGGACCTAGGTTTGATTCCCAGCACCCACATGAAGCTTATAACCATTTGTAACTCCAGTTCCAGTGATCTGGTGCCCTCTCCTGGTCTCCATGGTCACTGCACACACAAGGTGCACATACATACGTGCAGGCCAGACATTCAACACGTAAAAATAAGTGACTCTTTAAAGACATCCTCTTTTCTTCTTCTACCTCTTCTTGGTGCTTTGTTTTTTGGGGAGGGAGGCCTGGAGAGGAGACTGCTGGTGTGGCTTTCTATTCCCCCTCAGCACCTTCCTGGGGGTCACCCGCACAGGCAAACAGCCAGGGCACGCCTGGGCCTTGCCAGGATCCTGCTGTACAGAGCTTCAGCCCCTTATGCAATCTGCATGTGCATGCACGCATGCTTGTTGGCCAAGGGAGGAAGTGGTCTTTGTAACAGAACCGCAACAGTGTCTGAGCAACTTCTATCTTAGAGAAAGTTCTCTCCCCGGGGCTTAACTTCCTACCACTCCACACAACTTCCCGTCTGCTCCTTCTCCTCCACCTCTCACGAGGGCTGAGTGGTAAAGACAGGGACTTTGAAAACCAGACGGCAGTGTCTTCATGGTTGGGTCCCCACACACAACGATCACCCGATACTCGCTGCCTCGCACAGGTTCTTATCTTTGGAACCTCCACACAATCACAGGGTTTCTAAGGCACTCTCCCCCCATCATGCGGCTCAACCACCAGCCTCGGGTACTGGTGCAACTTGGAGGCCAGCGGCACCAGGCTCATAGAAAACAAAGCTATTCATCAAGCAGGGGGAAGCGGCAGAGGTGAGACCCAGCATGGTGGCACACGCCTGGAATCCCAATACTGGGCAGGGCACAGGCAGAAGGACCACACGTTTGAGGCTAGCCTTGGCTACACAGTGAGACTGTGTGTCAAAAAAAGAAAGACTCCAGATTGCCCAGGACGCTTCATTCCCTGTGCATTGCCAGCATGGTGGGAACTTAACTTCTAAGAACGTGCGGGTCAGTCCACTGCGGCTTCTCACTGGAGGATTGAGGCGTCTGTAAAAACTCAGTGTCACTGTGAGAAAGTAATTATCAGGGCAGAAGGACACTGCTCACCCCCACTGCTAGAAATTGTGGTTTTCTTTCAACAATTTTGTCTCCACCCCTGATCAGAGATATACCTTTACATCTCTTGCACACATGACATTTCTGAGGGCCCCTTTGTGTTATCTCCACAGAAAATGGTGCAGAAACATTGATGCCAACCTATAGATTCTCTCTGCTCTTCTTCAAATGGGTCTGTAATGCCTTTTAAGCCACGTCTTTTAAAGCCTTACATTGATTGACACTGAGGATTAACAAAGCCAAGGTCTAAATGCTAACAAAGAAATCTCCCTGTGGGTACTTCAGTAAAGGATTTCCTTCAGCTGGCGGGAGTGTCTGCTGTGGGATGGAAATCGAGCATCTCGGAGTGCTCTGTGGGGACACCTGAAGTAACTGTGAGTGCTCCAGACAAGGCATGCACCAATTTAGAAGCTTAGGGGCAAAGGGAGCCAGGGCTGGGAAATACCAATGGAGAAGACCCTCCCTGGGATTGCACACACCCTATACCTCACAGAAAGAGTGAATGGTATCTACGAGAGGGAAGATGCATTCATTCCTGAGGTCCATCCTATCCTCGCCCCCGGAATCAGTTTAATTCACAAGAAGCCAATGACAGCTGAATGGGAGCCCCCACCAAGTGGCTCACACAGGTCTGGCAGGGGCCCCTTACAGAGCCTCCTGACCTTCCCAGAGAGTCCCTGGCTTTGATCCTACTGTTGGATGGCCGTGACTTTCCCTTGGAAGAACCAAAGTCACCCCTAGGGTTGGAACTGACACCCTCTCTCAAAGTAGCCCTGCATCAAAGCAGGGAAGCTGCCCTTCTGGCCGCCAGCGTGCCCGGCTGACCCCTGGTTAAATACATTCTGCATAAAGGAAGATCATGTTTGAGTAATGTCATCTCAGGGTTGTGAGCCCAACAGAACCCCACAGACCTCTTTCCAAGGCCATTCAGGTGTCTGCCAACAGCTTTTCTATTCAAAACTCAAGGCAAGAGGGCAGGGGAATATATTACTCAGAGCTTCCATCTTTCTGTTCTCATTTTGGTTACTCAAGGGGACCCTGTGTTATAAAACTCACTGATGTCACCTCCAGACTGCCGCCGGACAAGGCCAGGGTGGTATGAGGGAGGCGCTTTCAGAGCTGCTGTGGATCGCAGCTGGCTTGCGATGAAGAGCTTCAACGCCCACAGGAAACTGGTCCCTGGGTGTTTCTGGATCACAGAGCCCCTTCCTCCCTCCCCTGGCCCACTTCCTTCCTCTAAGGCTTGTGATCTCCCGGATGAGGAAGGGCATCCAGAAGCCTTCCAAGTGAAGTCCAGCCTTCCCAGAAGCCTGCCTCCTGAGCACTCTGAAGGTTAGCAGAGGCAGATGTGCCCTGGAGGACAGTCTCATCCCTTCATGCCCATGTCCTGCTATTAGCAGCAGCAGAGTTGGAACTCACTTGGCAGTGTAGACCCGCTCAAAGGCAAGAGTCCCGGTCCTCTGGAAGCTCCTCCCGTTCTGCGTCTTGCTTTCATGCTCCACCTTGTGGGCGAAGAACGCTGCCGGAGGGAAAGATTTGGGTGAGGTTCACAATCAGGCACATTCGGGAGGCTGCTCCCTAACTGTTTTCCTAAAACACAAGCATGCTTCCTGGATTTGGTGTCCAAACAAGGCCTCCATGTCCCCCACCACCATAAATGTCACTGAGCGAGAATGTACTCAGCATCGGTTCCGACATCGATGCATTTGGTGTTGGGACGAGGCAGCGAGCGAGGCACACACAGCCTTGCCTTAAGAAACTCACAGTTGAAAACTATTGACAACCGAGAAAAGCAGCAATGACTCCACAGAATGGCTCAGAAGGGTCAAACCCACTAGCTTAATTTATTGGTTGTGTCACAGGATAGCTAGAGAAAACGATACCTAAGATAAAATCTGAAGACGGGGCAGGAATTTGCCAATGGCTGCAGGGAGCAGGGGAGGCAACAGGAATCACTTGTGCTTGAGTGGAGAAGCTTATGCAAAGGCTAGAACTATGTGTGTGTGTGCCTCAGCAGGGCCAGCTCAGGACAAGAGCTGTGTGTGTGTGTGTGTGTGTGTGTGTGTGTGTGTGTGTGTGTGTGTGTGTGTGGTTCAACAGGTCCAGCTAGGACAAGAACTGTGTGTGTGTGTGTGTGTGTGTGTGTGCTTCAGCAGGTCCAGCTCAGGACTGGAGATGGACTGAGCTGGGAATCAGGACCCAGCAGAACTGCAAAGGAGGCTAAGAATGATTATTTTATAAAGGACAATTTTCCAATTATATAGATTACTCTAATTTTTTATGTATGTGGGTTCTTCCCTTGCATGCATGTATATGTACCACATGCATGCAGTGCCCATGGAGACCAGAAGAGGGCATCAGATCCCCGAACCTGGTGTTATAGATGGTTGTGAGCCACTATGTGGGTTCTGGGAGTTGAACTAGAGTCCTCTACAATAGCAGCCAGTGCTCTTAACAGCTCAGCCATCTCCAGTGAATGGTTATTTATTTTAAAGATTTATCTGTTGTCTATTACTATGAACCAGACGTTTAGCTTGAATCTGAAAACAAAATAGACTGAGGTCCTTGGCCCAATGAGCTCATGTTTTATTGACAATAGCAAAAAGGGGAGACAGGTAGCCAGTAAATAAAACCTCTAGAATACAAATGTGTGGTGTATAAAGCTAGAGACAAAGGAGATGGAGGCAGCTGGGGTGTGGCCCAGTGGAAGAGCTCTTGCCCAGCACCTGAAAGTCTCTGGGTTCTACTCCAGCAAGGGGGGGGGGAGGAGAGAGAAAGAGAGAGAGAGAGAGAGAGAGAGAGAGAGAGAGAGAGAGAGAGAGAGAGAGAGAGAGAGACTGGAGTTGTAGTTTCGGGTCAGTCGAGGGTTTGCCAAAGCCCTGAGGTTGATCCCTGGCATCACATAATACCGAGCATGGTGGCAGACACCTCTAATCCTAGCACTCAGGAGGTAAAAGCAGGGACTTTAGGGGTTCAGGGTCATCCTCAGTTATACAGTAAGTTTGAGGCCAGCCTGAGGCCACAAACGTGTACAGCACAGGATTCCCAGAGGGAGGCCCAAGCTCGAGAAGAAGGCAGCACCTGAGCCAAGACTCAAGGAAGCTGAGTGTCTAGAGCTGTGCATTGGGTTTAGAGAAGCTGCCGGGTCCTGGTGAGAGCTACGTGCTGAGAACAAGGAGCGTCTTACGGCCTTACACAGCAACTGCAGAACCAAAAGCTGCTTTGTCTGAAGTGCGTCAGATGCTTAGAGAAGGCAGATCCAAGTGGGAAGAACTAAAGAGCTGGCCATGGCTGTAGTGAGGAAAGAGAGAGGATCCAGAGGGCTTGGCCGCAGATGGTGCAGAATAAAGGCTGCTTCTCCCTCTCCTGTCTTCTTCCCATACTCCTATCTAGGAGTGGAAAGTGGAGCGTGTGATTGGTTTCCTTCTTTACCCATTTCCTATTCGTCTCTTCCAAAAATTATGAGAAGGGCGCCTTACCAGATGCACCAAATGCAGCCTTTCATGGCTTTTTTTTTTTTGACATAAACACAAATTAACACTCTTCTGTAGGAACATGCCCATTTTGAGCACATCCAAAGGACTAGCTTGTCTAGAAGAGAGCTCACCACACTGTAAGCATCCCCTCATTGAATCTTTGTGAACTCTCGGAAGAGGGGGTGTTCTGCTCTGAAGATGGGGGATCACAGCTCAGGGGGGCTCAGCCTCAGGACTGCTGAATTCCAGCCCAGTCGAGCCTCACCTCTTGCTATCACATAAGTATAATAGATACTGAACTATTATACTTATACTTACTCTTATTATTATATAAGTCTGTCTGTTCTGAATGTCTCTACTAGCAGAAAACATAACAGAAAATTAGGTGTCTCCTTTCCAGGACTCAAGATGGCTTCTCTTGCCTCTGAACAGAGTTGAGACTGGTGTCATGGAACTCAAAGGCTAGCGCCTCAGTCAAGAGCGGGACTTAGCTACGTGTCGCTGTTCGCCTCGTCTGCACTCAGAAAAGCAAAGCCTCCCTTCCCCCCCCCCCCCCCCCCGAGAAGAAGCCATCTCTCTGCTGTGCGGCCCAAGCCCCCCGCCCTCCTCACGTCCGATTCGTCCTCACTGTCCTCACTCCTTTCCCTCCCGGGATCTCCTTTTCACGTCACCTCACGACACCTGCAAACCCTGCCTCCCCACGCGCCCGCCTTGGGCACGTCTTCCTCAGTCCAGTATCTGTGGATGCCACCCTCTCCTTCCTTCGTCTTCCTTACTCCTCGCCACTCTCCCTAAGCCCCTGGGATCCTCCCGCAAATTCCAGAAGCCACGTAGGCAAAGGCCGCTAGTGCCCCCTTTCCTGGCTTGTTAATGTTAAACCAGAACCAGCAAGCAAATGAGAGGCCAACACCCACAGATGGCCGCAAACAGTTCCTCAGAACTCACCGCCAAGGGGATCCCGACAACTCCTGAAGCATCATTTACAACACCCTCAACATCCACCCCAGCAGTTCTCACCCTACTGCACTTCCCAGATGAGGAATGGGGAGCGGGGACTGAGAGGACTCAGATAAGGTTCTTGGGGTCACATAAAAAGGATCCTGAGATTCCAGTTCACTACCACGTGAATAGGAGCCAGCAGAGTTAACAGCCACGGGTCCACGGAAAAGTATTTTATGTGAGGCTGTTTTACTGTAGCCGGCGTTACCAGGAGCTGTTCTATGGCCGTGGTCCTCGACCTCCCTGACGCTGTGACCCTTTAATGCACTTTCTCCTGCTGTGCTGACCCCCAACCATAAAATTCCTTCATTGCTACTTCCTAACAGTATTTTTGCCACTGTTATGAATAGTAATGTAAATGTCCTAGGCTAGGTGCAGGATAGCTGATATGCGACCCCCTCTGCGGGGTTGTGACCCACAGGTTGAGAACCACTCCTCTGTGGTCTTCATGGCAGAAAGAACCCAGGGAGGGAGAAGGCGGCTCATGGTGGAGGGGGAGAGGAGGCTAACTCCTCCCACTTTTCCTCATCACTCCGTGGGCTGTGGGAACAGCGCTCCTGCCTTCTAGGAGTCCTGTGTTCGCTGTCCCCGTGTCCAGGACAGACCTCCTTCACCCACCCTCTTCCCCGGGGCTCCTGGATCATTTTTCCCAAATAGATGCTCCTCTGCTTTGATGGAGTTGCTTTCCCAATAAATCCACCCTAAGTAAGAAATATTTTAAGTCACAACTACATTTAATACACCTAACCTGCTCAGGGCTCCAGCTCAGCCTGGACCATCTTAAATGTGCTCGGGATACTTCCAGTATCTAACAGAAAGCTTATTTTGCAATACTTTCACATAACCCACTGTATGTCCTGCTAAAAGTGAAAGGTGGAATGGTTCTGTAGGCAGCCTTCTTTTACCTTGATAAAACTGAAAAGTCACGAGTGAAACCATAGTAAGTGTCCTAGTTAGGGCTTCTGTCACTGCGCTGAAACACCATAACCAAAAAGCAGCCTGGGGAGGAAAGGGTTTATTCAGCTTACGCTTCCACATCACTGCTCATCATCAAAGGAGTCAGGACCGGAACTCAAACAGGGCAGGAGCCTGGAAACAAGAACTGATGCAGAGGCCATGGAGGGGCACTGCTTACTGGCTTGCTCTTTGTGGCTTGCTCAGCCTGCTTTCTTATAGAACCCAGGACCACCAGCCCAGGGGTGGCACCACCAATGGGCTGAGCCCTTTCCCATCGATCACTAATTAAGAAAATGCCCTACAGGCTTGCCGACAGCCCGGTCTTATGAGGCATCTTCTCAGTGGAGGCTCCCTCCTCTCCGATGACCCCAGCTTGTGTGGAATTGACCTAAAACTGGCCAGGACAGCAAGTTAGAGACTATCTGCATGGTTTTTCCAGATTCGCCTGGTGACAGAGCTGTTGGCCCCTTGGCGGGAGGGGCAGAGGCTCCTCCACAGGCGTGCTGGGAAAGCAGCTGGGCTTTGATGATTCCCGACTGGGTTTCCCAGCTCAGCCTGGCCTCGCCATCGGCATTCTGCCGGCTCAAACTGGAAGAGCGCCTCAAGTTCAAACGTCTTGATGACTAAAGTGTTTGAAGGCAGAGGAGGAAATCACACCAGGCAGGCTGGGCACTGCCCATCCTCCGAAAACCAGGCTCTCGGGGTCACTGAGGAAGTGGAGCCGGCCACTGCACATCCTTATGTGGCCCACAAGACAGTGTTCAATACTCGGTAACATGGAAAACATTTTTGACTAACAGGAAGTTTTCCCTACGGTGTTTTGGCGTGGGGGACGAAAAGCGTGGGTTGTTTGCATATCTTTTTAGCTCTCTCACAGGTTTATAGATGAAGCCCAGAGTTCATTAGACTTGCAAAGAGAGCCTGAACTTAGGACTTAGCGTTGGCCTGTGCTCACGGGTACAGGTCAGCACCAGTACTGTGTCTGAAGTTATTTAAAGAACTCTTGTCCCCAACAGGCATCTCCAGCAGTTACAGAAGGCCCTCGCAGATGGCTTTCAGTCTCACCTGGTCGCCCAGGCTCCTCCCTCACAGGAGAGCAGAGCTCATCCCAAGCCACAGTGTGGCATCGGTGTTCAAGGCAGCGGCCTCTCCCTTCCCTGAGCACGGGTGGAATGGCTGGGTGCCAACATCGGCGTGATGCTCTGTCTCCACCTTGTTCTACCGGGCTCCTCGGGGGACGGGGAGGAGGGCGGGGTGGGGTGGGGGGAGCAGTGGTGTCTCCACGCAGGGGTCTCCAGTCTAACCAGGAGCCTGGCAGCTTTCCCGATGGGGAAAGTGAACTTGAACTTCCTGTTGAGCCCAGTTCCAGCTGCGTTGGCAGAAGAGAGGACACAGTCGCCAGCCTGATGCTCGTAAGACACAGTGTCAGGTACAGAGGACAGGGATAGAGGGGACCCCTACCCGGGGCTGAGAAGCGCTGTCCTGCCCCCACACAGCTGTCTTCATGAGACTGGAGGAGTCCTGCTGTCACTGTCCCTGGAAGGCAGCCTTGCTTACTGCCCTATCACCAGGCCCCTGGACACCGCCTAGCGCCAAGCAAGGTCTACCATGGGTGGGTGTGGGTCGGCCACTTACTCCTCCTCCCTGTCAGTTTCCCGAGCCAAGAGAGTCTGCATGAGGCAGCAGCCGTTTGAGGAAGTAGTGGCCTAAATAAGCTACTTGTTCCCTCTCCGAGTGGCAAGTTGGTCAAGCGTGATGCAGCATGAAGTAGTCTGGGTCTGGCTGTTGCTGCATATAGAAAGCATGCGTATGGTGTCCGGCCGCTCCACACTGTTGCTGCATATAGAAAGCATGCGCATGGTGTGCCGAGCGGGGCCCTTGCTCTGTGCCAGCATCTCCCCACTCAAGACGAGGACAAATATTAGAGCATCCCAAGGTGGCTCAGTGCTCCACATCCCCAAGTGTGACAATGCATAACCATGAGCAGTTACCAGGAAGCCTTGGCTGCTGCCTATGGTGATGACACTCCCATTTTCTCTTAATAAACCGTAAACCACAAAGCCACTGGTATCCTTAACCCCCCCCCCAAAAAAAAAATCAGCCTGAAAAAGGCCCAAAGCAGAACTTTGGTGACAGCTCTGCCCTTCACAGATCTGTGTCCTTCCTGTCAGTTCTTTAGCTTTTAATGTGGTTAATAGCAATGCTAAGAAACAGGACTGTTTCCCCAGATAGACAGATGATAGATGAGAGATAGACAGAAAGACAGATGATATACATATACATACATATATACACACATACATAGATTTGTGTGTGTGTGTGTGTGTGTGTGTGTGTGTGTGTGTGTGTGTGTGTAAAGCTGTACACCAAGCATCCGGGGTGTGGATAAATGGTAGAGAACTTACCTGCTTACTTAGAATATACAAGGCCCTGAGTTCTAGCCCCAGTCACACACATACACACAGTATGTTTTTGAATGTTTCTCCAAAAGAACTTTTTTAAGTTCAGAAGTAAAATAATAAGTGCTTTTCCGTTTATAGCTCTCAAATCAACGCCCACACACACACAGATGACAGGTGATCGCGGTTGCCCTGCAGATTAGTCGATTCAGCCGACATCCGAATGAACACATATCCCGTGCCTTCCACCCCTCCATATCCATACACCAACTGCAGACACTTGGGCCAGGTTGCTGTCTTTCCTCCGGAAACATGACCGGTCATCACCACTCAAGCAAAAGAAGGTCCAGGAGGAGGAAAACCCAAACTCACATAGAGAGGCCCCCACCCCTACACACTCAAGTCCGGAGAAGTAGAGATGTGGAGTCCATGCGCACACAGAACTGGGTGTGCCTGACGCACAACGCCGTTCTCCCTGGGGGAGGGCTCCCCTTACCGTTCTGGACCACGCTGATGAGGGTGACAATGACCAAGAGCACAACATTGCCCACAGTCTCTTGATCCATCCTGGCTTCAGGCTCTCCAGAGACAAGTCTGGCCCCAGCGCCTCCGCTGCACTGTGCAGAAAGGGGAAGTGCCAGCCTGGCTCTGCCTTTCACCATCAGAGTTTCCAAAGGTCCCAGCACAGTCACTCACAGCTGCTGCTCCTCCCCCTCCTCTGTCTCCCCTCCTCCTCTTGCTCCTCCCCCTCCTCCTCTTGCTCCTCCCCCTCCTCCTCTTGCTCCTCCCCTCCTCCTCTTGTTCCCCCTCCTCCTCTTGCTCCTCCCCCTCCTCCTCTTGTTCCCCCTCCTCCTCTTGTTCCCCCTCCTCCTCTTGTTCCCCCTCCTCCTCTTGCTCCTCCCCCTCCTCCTCTTGCTCCTCCCCTCCTCCTCTTGTTCCCCCTCCTCCTCTTGTTCCCCCTCCTCCTCTTGCTCTCTCCCCCTCCTCCTCTTGTTCCCCCTCCTCCTCTTGTTCCCCCTCCTCCTCTTGTTCCCCCTCCTCCTCTTGTTCCCCCTCCTCCTCTTGTTCCCCCTCCTCCTCTTGTTCCCCCTCCTCCTCTTGTTCCCCCTCCTCCTCTTGCTCCTCCCCCTCCTCCTCTTGCTCCTCCCCTCCTCCTCTTGCTTCTCCCCTCCTCCTCTTGCTCCTCCCCCTCCTCCTCTTGCTCCTCCCTCTTCCTCTTGTTCCCCCTCCTCCTCTTGCTCCTCCCCCTCCTCCTCTTGCTCCTCCCCCTCCTCCTCTTGCTCCTCCCCCTCCTCTGTCTCCCCTCCTCCTCTTGCTCCTCCCCCCTCTTCCTCTTGCTCCCCCCTCCTCCTCTTGCTCCTCCCCCTCCTCCTCTTGCTCCTCCCCCTCCTCCTCTTGTTCCCCCCCTTCCTCTCCTCCCCCTCCTCTGTCTCCCCTCCTCCTCTTGCTCCTCCCCCTCCTCCTCTTGCTCCCCCCTCCTCCTCTTGCTCCTCCCTCCTCCCCTTGCTCCTCCGCCTCCTTTCTTTTTTCATTCTTTCTTTTCTAATTATTATTCCACAAAGTGGCCGGACTATGGTTCCGTGTTGCCTTCCAGGAATAGCAGAGTCTGGGGGAAAAGCAAGTGTGTGGCACATTCTCAATATTGCTTGTCTTGGGCAGCCTCCCTGGGAGCACTCAGCAGGAATTCCGGACCCCGACCAGCATGAGGCTCCAGGAGCCACCACCATTTCCTGCATTGTCAAAAAGAAAGAAAAAGGGGGCCAGGGGGCGGCGGCGCACGCCTTTAATCCCAGCACTCGGGAGGCAGAGGCAGGAGGATCTCTGTGAGTTCGAGGCCAGCCTGGTCTACCGAGTTCCAGGACAGGCACCAAAGCTACACAGAGAAACCCTGTCTTGGGAAAAAAAGGGGGGGAATGAGTTTTTAAAAAATAAAATGAAGGGAATACAGCACCAAAAGACCTGTGTCCTGAGTGCGCCCTTTGTCCTTTGAATTCCTAGTGGGCAACGCCATGTGACATATTATAGGATGCAGCATAGCAGCCACGTAGGCTGGGACGAACGGAGGGATGGTGAATGAATGAATGAACGAATGATAACAAGACAGCTGGTGGCTCATTTCCTGCAATAAAAGAAAACTGTGGGGCTTGGAGCTGGCTTCATTGGTAAAGAATTAACTACGCAAGCGTCAGGACCTGCCTTCAATCCCCAGCACCACACAAGTCGAGTGTGGTAGAACACTTATAACCCCACGCTAGGGGAAGAGAGACAGGCGAGTCCACGGGACTCGCGTCATAGTGAGTTCCAGGCAGGGAAAGGCTGTGTCTCAAAAAATAAAGTGATGACTTCATTTGGAGGAGCTACAGCCAAGGTTTACCTCTGATCTCTACACACACACACACACACACACACACACACACACACACACACACCATAAAAAAAGGAAATGAATAATAGGAATTTATACATTCAATTACAGATTAAAACTAACCAAAGAATACATCAAGAGTCAGAAACAGGGCTGGAGAGGTGGCTCAGAGGTGAGGAGCACTGGCTGCTCTTCCAAAGGTCCTGAGTTCAATTCCCAGCACCCACATGGTGGCTCACAACCATCTGTAATGGGATCTGAAGCTCTCTCTGGCATGCAGAGTACTCATACCTAAAAACAAAAAATACATAAATAAATAAAATTAAAAACCCCATTAAAAAAAAAAGAGTCAGAAACAGGATTACCAGACAGCCCCCCAGGAGAACGCCCGGAAGAGGACTGTCAAACACCTAGACTGGCTTCCCCGGATTTATTTCCAGCTTAATGAGAAGAGTCCAGTTCCCACTGTGACAGGAAGTGCATGGGGGAGACTGTGTCCTCTATGACAGGGAAGCTGGACCTTTGAAATCAAAACAATATGGTCACCCAAACAAGAACTGAACGATGACACCAGTTGACATGTCAACAGGCCTGAGGTAAATCTCACAAGACCCCACCCACAGATGAATGCAAGCAGTTAATGACCACTGAGCATGGGAGAATTAAGTCTTCCCTAGGGATGAGCCCCCCAATTGGTCATCCAATACCAAGTGGTCAGCCCTAATACATAGACATACAAGCAACATTAAATGAACTCAGCAGGCTATATCTGTGTATTTACATGCTTGTATGTACATGTCTGTAGGTAAATAACAGTAATAATTATAGAAAGTGGCAATGGATTTGAGAAGTTATAGGGAGTAAGAGGGAAAGTTATGTCATTTATATATAAATATGTAAATATATTACAGTTCTCACATATAAGTTATGCTGTATGGGTAGACCTGCTGGCGGGTGCCACTCAACATGGCATCTTTCTGTGTAAATAGCAATCCTTCGGAAATTATACAGAAAACGCAAGCTGCCTGCAATTTTTGTCCCAGACCCAAATATTCAGGAGGCTCTTTTGTGAAAACCTCACACTGAATGAGGGCGTCTTTGTCAGCAATCATGAGGCCATTGCGCTACATCTACAGCAGCTCAGGTCAGATCGTGTGTCCTCGGTGAACTCTGAGATGTTCACAGAGGTGGTGTGCGGAGCTGGGATACACAGGACTCGGTGGTGTATAGTTAAGATTAAATGTGAGGATCGTTTACACAGAGGCCAAGGAACCCCATGATCTGCCATGTGCCAGCCGGGGACCCAGGAAAGAAGATGGTGTGCTACAGTCGGGGACGCCAATGGTACAAGGCCGTGACTGAATTCCAAAGCCAGGGAACCAGTCCTTCCATCTCCAGGGGTGGAAGGTGGATGTCCCAGCTCAGGAGAGGGGGATTCATTCTTTCTCTATTTGTTCCTCTTGGGCCTCAGTAAGACCAGATGTTGTTCACCTAAATTATTGAAGGAAGATCTTCACGTGATCAGTGATTCAGTGGGCTCATCTAGAAATATCCTCACAGACTCACCCAGAAACAATGTTTTTATCAGCTAACTGGGCATTCCATAACCCAGGGACCCGGTACACACAGTTGCGACATACTTGGTTAGGGACTCAACACTAGCAAGATTTGTGTGTGTGCACCAGGGTGAGATCTCGGAGAACAAATCTGAGCACCCATAAAGATACGGTGTCAGCCATGGCTGGAGAGGCCGCTGGGTGATAAGAGCACTGGCTGCTCTTCCAGGGATCCAGGTTCCGCTCCCAGTGCCCACATGAATAACCATCTCTAAGTCCAGTTCGGGAGAATCTGGTGCCCTCTCCTGCCCTCCACAGGCATACATATGAGGCAAACACTCATACACATAAAAGAAAAATAAATAAGTCTTTAAAAAAAAAAAGTTAGCTCTTCCAGCTGGCACAGAGACCCATGCCTGAAATCCTAGCACTTGGGAGGCTGAGACAGGAAGACTTAGGATCTGAGTTCAGCCCGGGCTACAAAGTGAGGCTCTGTCTCCAACAAGGGAAAGAAAAGGAACCACCTTAGTGATGACGTATCAGTCCCCTTAAAGGATCTCCAGACACACGGAAGAGAAACAGTTCAAACTGGCTTGTGGGAAGGGAGGGAGAACTCTGGCCCAGAGACTCTGAAGGGCTGAAACACTGAAAGTTATAAAGAACAGAAACGGGGTTGGACCTTGGAGCTAGGGAGGGATCTCTCTACAGACACACACACACACACACACACACACACACACACACACACACACACACACACTGCATGCTCAAATGGAGCACTGGCCCTCCACCAACCACAGTCTCTCCCGTTTCCCTGGCATGTTGGACTTCCTCTGTGTAGAACAACTTTCTCCACACAGCGGAAGTTATCTTGCCTACCACTTGGGTTTGTTGGTTGGTTCGTGGTGGCTGGAGAGACAGGGTCTCACTATGCAGCTCTTGCTGTCCTGGATCTCACTATGTGCACCAGACTGACCTCAAACCCACAGAGATCCGCCTGCCTCTGCCTCTCTAGTGGAGGGATCAAAGGCGTGCACCACCACACCCAGCCCAAGTTGGGCCTTTTAACATCTTATGGGATCTGTCACCTGTCGAGGGTAGACTCTGCTAAGCTAAGCTCTGAGGACAATCTCAAATTGTCAGGATTTCTATTCCCAGGAGGTTAAACAAAGGCCCGGAAGAGGAAAGAGTCTGGAGGAGGGGAGTGTCCCCTAGAAAATAAGGTCCTAGGAACTGTTGATAGACCCACGTTACAGCTGGGACTTCCCACCACTTATAATCCAAAACTAAAGTTTCCGGATTTGGAGACTGGGGAAAGGGAAACCTGTGGGGAGCACCCATGTCCTTGCGCCCACAGAGCACTAGGGAGCCAGGAATGTTAACACACGGGCGCCTCTTCTCAATGGAGGAGATAAAATACCTGTTTGCCAGCCCAGAAGGCTGGGAATAGATTGTGTTAACGACCTGGAGACCTTTCTACTACCAGTGCCTGTAGACCTCACCCACCGTTCGCTACAGAGTTGGGCCTCACCCAAATTCCCCAGAATGTCTCTCTCGGACTTTCCCTCCCTAGACCGCTATCTTTAGTTCCCAGTCAACAGACCCATCCTTAGGGGGATGTCACATGTACTTTATGTTCTCTCGGTCAGAGGCCACACTAGAGTCCAGGCTAGCTAGAACCCACCCTCACCGTCACGCGAACTTTGTAAAGGAGTGTCTATATAGCCATGCCTTAAGTTTTATGGTACACCTGAAATTGGACTGATTGTTGCCTGGAAACCTTTACCCAAATTGTACTGTATTAGACTCCCCAAAGTCTGATCCAGGTCTGATTCCCTGCCTGGATCCCTGCAGGGACCCCCTCAGAAATGTACATGTAGAAGCCAGAAGAGAACCTCAGGTGTCGTTCCCCAGGCACTGGCCACCTTGAGTTTTTTCTTTTGTTTTGTTTTGTTTTGTTTTTCAAGACAGGGTTTCTCAGTGTAGCTTTGCGCCTTTCCTGGAACTCACTTTGTAGGCCAGGCTGGCCTCAAACTCACAGAGATCCGCCTGGCTCTGCCTCCCGAGTGCTGGGATGAAAGGCGTGCGCCACCACCGCCCGGCTTTGTTTTTATTTTTTTTAAGATTCCCCTTCCTCCACCCCACCCCTGCCCAGGGCCTTGTCTCTAGTGGCCCCTGGGCCCACTTACCCCTAGGCCACTGAGATTGCCCTCCAATCTGCCTTTCAGGAGCTCTGGGAGGGCAAAGCTCGAGGGGACAATGTATTTCATCTTTAATCATGTGCATACCTGCATGTCTGTGTACATGTATGCCACATACATGGGGTGCCCACTGAGACCAGAGTGTTGGGTCCCCTGGAGCTGGAGTCATGGGAAATTGTAAACTGCCTGACACGGAATTGAACCTGGGCCCTCTGGAAGAACATTACATGTTCTTAACCTCTGAGCCATCTCACCAGTCCCGCCCTACAAGCCCTATTTTTTATTTTGTCGCGTGATCTCCCACCAGCCTAGAACTCAGCAATTAGAATAAGCTGCTGGTCCGTAATCACACACAGGGTGTTTTCTGTTAGGAGAATCAAACTCAGGTCCCCGTGTTTATGTGGCAAGAACATTACCCACTGAACTCTCCGGCCCCCAAATTTCCAAGATTTTCTATGATTAATTTTTTAAATTGTATGTATGGGTGTTTTGACCACATGTGTGTCTGTGACTGCCTGCATGCCTGGTGCCCAGGAGAACAGAAGAGAGCATCAGATAGATCCCCTGGAACTAAAGAAGGGTGGGAGCTGCCACATGGGTGTTGGCAATAGAACCCAGGTCCTTGCAAGAGCATCCAGTGCTCCTAACCACTGAACCATCTGTTCTTCCTTGCAGGTTTTTGGGGTCTTTTAATATTCTCTCTCTCTCTCTCTCTCTCTCTCTCTCTCTCTCTCTCTCTCTCTCTCTCTCTCTCTCTCTCTCTCTCTCTCTCTCTCTCTCTGTGTGTGCCGTGTTTACCCATGCATCCATCCCCTTGGAGCTGGAGTTACAGGCAATTGTGAGCCACAAGATGCAGATTCTGCCCACCGAACCCGCGTCCTAGGTAACTGCTAAGCGGCGTCTCCAGCCTGCCAACGTTCAGTTTTTAAACGTCTCAGGATCGCACGCTTGTCTTGAAGCTCATCTGCATCTCCTTCCTGCTCTAGTGGTTACGTTCAAAGGGGTGCTCAGGGGCCCCACATAGAGAATTGTATTCACTGGGACTCTTCCCAGCTCTGGGACACAGGAAGGGGAGGCCCTTGCCTGCTTCCTAAACCTTCCAGAGCCTCACACAGGGAGCAGAGCGCACAACCACTTGCAATACAGCAGGCTGAAAAGACCTTTGGTAAGTGGTCCAGGGGCGCCCCCCTCTAGGCTCCCCAGCGTCACCAAATGAGCGTGGAGAGCCTGTGGTGGAGACGCAAGTCCACTCCACCCAAGAGCGTGTTAATAGCCAGCCTACATGGCCATTAAATCACAGAGCACACATTAAGATTCTGGCAACGGCAGCAGAGGAGCACTTATCAGAGGTGAAGCGTCTGGAAATGCCATTTATCTCAATAGAGAGCTGCTGAGACGGAACAAAAGGGCAGCGGTGCGGCGGGAGGTAGCGCTGGTCGGGTTTCCCGGCAGGGAGACCTGCAGCATGCCACACCGCTGCAGCACCTGCGCAGTCGGACTCGGCCGCCTACATCCACAGGCACTGGGTAGCTGTGTCCTGGGACGCGGTTTGGGCCCGGCTCTCTGCCAAACGTTTCCACAGCCGTCCTTCCGGGCAGCCCTCCAGGGGACGAATTATCCCTACCAGGGGCTGCAAAGATGGCTTTTGCAGACGACCTGAGTTTGATCCCCAGCATCCCGCATCTGATGCTTGAGCTGCTGTACTCACACGCGCGCACACACACACACACACACACACACATGCACACACACACACACACACACACACACATGCACACACACACACACATGCACACACACACACACATGCACACACACACACACACACACACACACACACACGGGGGGGGGGGATTGATTCACATAATTAAAAATAAAATAATCTTTAAAAAAGTTATCCCGAGCCAGGCGGTGGTGGCGCACGCCTTTAATCCCAGCACTCGGGAGGCAGAGGCAGGCGGATCTCTGTGAGTTCGAGGCCAGCCTGGGCTACCAAGTGAGTTCCAGGAAAGGCGCAAAGCTACACAGAGAAACCCTGTCTCGAAAAACCAAAAAAAAAAAAAAAAAAAAAAAAGTTATCCCGAGTGCTAGGATTAAAGGCGTGCACACAAACAGAGAGAGAGAGAGAGAGAGAGAGAGAGAGAGAGAGAGAGAGAGAGAGAGAGAGAGAGAGAGAGATCACGCTGCAGAACCTGGAGGTCCAACCACTCTTAAGTTCTGTTGTGGAATCTGGGGGTCTTGGGAAATCCTGGTCTTTCTACAGCTCCGTTTTAGCAGATCTCCCAGGGGCTAACAACTGGGCCACGCCTCTCTGCTTCTGAAGAGAGATTCTTTTAAAAGGAAAACATACATTTGTTGCAGGAAATAATGTGTCCCCAAGACACCTGTCTTTGGGTTCAGGCAATTTCACCAGAAGTACCTCACAACTCCAAGGTTATGAAGCCACTGTCTCATGCCCAGCCCCTCGGGACTCAACGTTAGCTGCATCACTGTGTGTGACAGGTCACTTAGACAAACGTCCTGGGAGTTGGGAAGGATAATTAGCATATTCATTAATTAGCGTGCTATTAGTGGTGTGACTGTGAAGGACAGCCATTTGTCAACAGAGAGCAGGGACCAAGCAGTGACTTGAGAGAGAGCAATCCAGGAACGGCAGTGGCACTGACCAGCTGCTTTTTAAAAACGTGGAGGTTGCTCAGACATTTAGCATCAATGCACTTCCGTTGCCATGGTAACATGGGACCACTCTGCCTGGCTGCCAGGGAACAGCATTCATGTGTCCTCCACATGCACCTCGGGGTTCCTTCACTTCTCTTGCAAGGCTGCCCCCACGCTCATTAAAAGAAGCATTAACCATCACGTGACGGTGAGGGACAGGGCACAGGAGATAGGACCAGTCCTAGGGAAGTCAGGAAGACACAGGCTTGGTCTATAGGTACAAATTAGATATCGTTGCAAAATAATTTGCTTTCACTTCAGCTGCTCAAAACAATATTCAGACCAATACTGATCTGGAAGATAAACGAGACGAACAAAGAGACCACAGGCATGTTTTGTTCTAAATGTCACGTGCCAATATAGTTTAAAGAAAAACAAGCAACCCCAAGTACCATTTCACACCTCACCTGCATAAGACCTACACAAGATCGAGACATCCTCCTGGAGTAGATGGTCTCCAAGCTCTGTACCGAGGAGCTATTGGCTGTGAAAGGTGCTTGAGGAGGAGACTCATTCCTCACTGAGGATGTCCCACGCCTTTCCATACTCCAGTGCTCGGACCCACTCATGCGCATGTGGGCAGCACCGTCTGGATTTAGTGGGTTATCAAAAAAAAACCCACAAAGGACATGAAGTTGTGAGGGGGTGTGTTGGTGAGTATATGGGGGGAGTTGGAGGAGGGTAATATGGATAGACATCATCATATTTCATAGCATTTGTGTATGAAATTATCAGAAATGTTGTTGTGTGGACGGTGAGGACCCAAGTTTCTCACTTGTGTCAGGTGACATCTCTAATGGAAAACTCGGGTTCAGAAGCTGACACAGTGGCCCATGGTGATGTGCTGGATGCTTATCAATAGTCAATAGCAGATCAACTTTCTCCAAAGGCCTCCAGTCATCGCCAGAGGGTGGCGTGGCTTTGATTTAGAGTCCTCAGGGGCTTGGCTGATGATCTCCACAGCTGTCTTCCCAAGATCCCTGTCTTTGCCTGGCACTTCAAGTACATCGTTTCTATTTGGTCCTCAAGACCCAAGTAGTGTAGCGACTTGCACATGGCAGCCTGGCCTTGCATGTGGTGACCTGACCTTGCATGTAGTGACCTAACCTTGCATGTGGTGACCTGGCCTTGCATGTGGTGACCTGGCCTTGCACATGGCAGCCTGACCTTGTGTGTAGGGCCCTCATTGCTCTGGGGTCAAATCCTGGCTGCTTTTTAGATTACTCGATAACTGGATTGCCATGCCATGGCCAAATAAAGTACATGACATGCTGCTCTTCAAATCTAGGAATTATGTCTTTTCCTCTGTAGTAAGAGGAACTAGATGTAAAAGCTTGTTCTTTACCTTAGAAGGGATACTTTGCAATGGGCTAGGACTACTGAATTCCTGGAAATTTTCTTAGTACCAGCAGGCCTAAGAAATTTCATGTGAATCGGATCCACCCTTTGTCCACACAAAGACCCATACTATGTTCACAGTGGTTTTATACAAAATAATTCAAACTGGGAACAACTCAAACATCTGTGAACAAATGAATAAGTAAACCAATTGTGGTGTATTCTTATCGTGGGATTGTTCAGTCATAAGACAGAGCAAACTAACAGCTCTCCCAGCATAGATGAATCAAACCACAAAACCATTATGCTGATCCAAAGAAGACAGACACAAAACACAGTGCAGAGTGGTTCCACGTGCTGGATGCTCTAAAGAGGAAAATGATCTATAAAGACAGACAGCATGTCTGTAAAACTCTGGAGCAGGGGACCGGGATGGTGGGACTCTGGAGCAGGGGACCGGGTTGGTGGGACTCTGGAGCAGGGGACCGGGTTGGTGGGACTCTGGAGCAGGGGACCGGGTTGGTGGGCCTCTGGAGCAGAGGAACGGGGTGGTGGGACTCTGGAGCAGGGGACCGGGTTGGTGGGACTCTGGAGCAGAGGATTGGGTTGGTGGGACTCTGGAGCAGGGGATCGGGTTGGTGGGACTCTGGAGCAGAGGATTGGGACTGGGTTGGTGGGACTCTGGAGCAGGGGACTGGGTTGGTGGGACTCTGGAGCAGGGGATCGGGTTGGTGGGACTCTGGAGCAGAGGATTGGGACTGGGTTGGTGGGACTCTGGAGCAGGGGACTGGGTTGGTGGGACTCTGGAGCAGGGGACCGGGTTGGTGAGACTCTGGAGCAGAGGATTGGGTTGGTGGGATCCTGGAGCAGAGGATCGGGTTGCCACTGGGTACAGCAGCAGAGAATCTTTTGGAAAGATCAACATCTTTGTTTTTATGATGGTTACATGAGTGCACACATTTGTTAAAATATGGAATATTGCGTACCTAAAATTGGGTTTCTTGAGTTCCTGTCCTGACCTCCCTCAGTGATGAACTGTCACCCAGAAGCTTATGCAGAAACAAATCCTTTCCTCTGTAAATTGGAACTGGAGGCATGGGTCCATCTGATTGACTGGTAAACACTTTAGGGACTAAGGGGAGAGGGGGACCAGCTGCTCCAACAGGCTAATTACAACTTATTTTTGGCCAAAAGCTAATCCTTGCCCTCCTCTGTATCAGATTTAATAAAATTCAAGATAAACAGATTTAAAAAAAAAAAACTTAGGAATAAATTAACATAACCCTCTTCTCCACCCGGGGCTAAGAACACCATTGGCTACATCTGAGGCTGATAGCTGAGTTCATCTGTCTGCTCTAAATGTCCCCTTAAGGTTTCCACCCACGCATTTTAAAAACAACTTTATAACTCCCTTTGTTCTTTTCCTATAAGAACTCCATGAAACTGCTTCCACATTCGAATGTTATATTTGGGGAAAGCTAAGTATAGGTTCCCAGGCTATGGTCACTCAAATTTGGCTCCAGAATAAACTCTTATTCTATCTGAGGTGCTAGGGGTGTGTGTGTGTGTGTGTGTGTGTGTGTGTGTATGTGTGGCCAAGGTTCTTCTCATAGCAACAGAATAGCAGGCTAGAACATAGGCTTGAGCCCTGAATGTGT